>NC_090889.1:52114342-52124342 GCF_036669925.1 Montipora capricornis
GTATTAGTAATCTAATGTGGAGAGGAAAAGAGTTCCAAAGTTTCCTACCAGTGAAAAAAAAGAGTAAAGACCGTAAGTAGTTGCCTTAACAAGTTGAATGGAGAGTAAACGGGACATTAATGCGGTTGATATCACATATATTCAGTTATTTCGAAACATATTGGTAATGAAATTGGGAGTCAAACCTTTGAAGGGCCTTTTAAATAAGATTACGATTTCTATGTGTGGATAGCGGCACATGGCGCGAGTGGTTCAAAGGTCAGATAACTTTCTCCAGTGGGTAAGTATTGTGGCCAAGAACTGCCAATGACGATTTGACAACCACCATGTATTTTTTCGAACAAATAATGTTTCCAAAAGAAACTTAAGTCACTAACGAACAGTTTCAATCGGTATTAAGATTGCAGGATTTTCTCACGTATTCGTATAGCACATGTACAAAGGCGCCTACGAAACCTTGAACACCCGAAAAGTTACATGGTTGAAATGTTGTGTTTGAAGTGAAGCAGTTTGAAATCATCTTAGGCTTTAAAGTATATTTCACTGAGGAATTTATTTTTGCTCAAAAGACATTAATGTTTTAGTTCTCTGAACATTTATAAACAACTTAACGAAAGGGCAATTCTTTTTTTAACAAAAAAAAAAAAAAAAAAACAGGCATACTGATGAAAATCAGTAAATTTCGAGCACCTTTTTCAAAAGTCGAGCATTATTTAAGCACTTCTTTGCCATTTTTGAAGCACCATTTTCCAGTTTGCCAGCCCAATCGGGATAGACCTATCGTCAAATCATTTTTTGGCAAACTTCGCAAGGCCAAAAAACTGGGAAATACAAGTCACCTTATAGCCTAATTTTTATGGATGGAAAGCTTAACTATCATAGATTTGTGCTATAAAAAAAACACTTTAAATAAGACCTATTAGAAGAGAAATAACGATTTTTCCAAAAGTGTTGAAAATCGCGATTTTTGGCCAAATGGCAAAAACAAACAAACAATGAAATGTGATGTACCACAGGGTAGTTCCCTTGGTCCTCTTTTATTCTTACTTTATATAAACAACATTTCTACTGCTCTGATAAACTGAACTTTAGGATTTTTGCTGATGACACTAATGTCTTTGCTTCATCACCTTCTATTCGAGATCTTGAAAAACTAAATAACGGAGAGCTGGCTAAAATTAAAGAAGGGTGCGATCTAAACAAGCTAAATATTAAGAAAATTAATTACATGATTGTTTAAATCCCTTAAAAAGAAATCAGGAAACATAAATGTTAAATTACCAAATAAAGATGAAAACAGTGAAATATGGACATTTATTATATGGAGGAGAGTGTTTTACTGGGAACTAAACCACTCGTAGATTCCATACGCCACTTCTTCCGGGACCCGAGTGGAGTATTTTTCGTATGTCACTTTTGTGAGTGTCATATCGTTCAATGACGTCACGATTCCCGCCTTTTGCTTTTGTTGAATTGCTTTCTCACTTCGCGTTTGTTGTTTAGAATAAAAGCATGGCGAGGAGGTTTGCGTCCATCAGCGAAGAAGAAGGTAAAGAGTTTACAGAAAAACTTGAAAACGAGAACACGAAGAAGAATATTTTCTGTTTGCTATAAAGCCCAGCCGTACTTTGAAACACAATAAAATCGGAAATATTCAATATTTCGTCTCCATATAATAAAAAGAACATTACACGTTAGCTCTAAGATATGAATGTTATGTTCTTGCCACTCGAACATAAAATTCATATCTTCTCGCCACCGTGTAATGTCCTCTATGTAAAAACTAGCGATAAAAAGCTAAACTTCCGACGTTTCGGCGACCTCATGACGCCATTATCAAGGAGTTGGAAATGAACATGCGAGTTCATAACGGTCAACACTAATTTCCATCCCTCAAACTGACATTGGACATTTCGTAACAATTACACGACGCATTATGCCATGTTAATATTGACAGGCTTACCGCTCTAAAAAGAATGAAAACAAGCAGAATGACAGCTTTAGTTCAACAAGAAATAGCGTTTCTAAGCTATGCCGCACTGATCTACAGTATTTAGGTCTAAAAACCCCGTTGAAGACGGTTAACTTTCAATTGTTTTGCTAGGTACTATTATGTCAATACTCTAAAAAATTCGACTTTCCGGGAACTTGTCTCGTTGGTCTAGTGGATATCGGAAACTGCAAGGTGAAGCCATGGATCCGGGTTCAACTCTTTGCCTCACCTATTGCGAATCTTCTCAGCTTGTTTAAAATCTTTGTTTCGTTGAAGTAGATTTGAAGTCTAAAGTAGACTGTACGTCGTATCACAGGTAACCCAGGCTCACTGTGTAGAGAACATATAAGCCGAAGTTTAGGTCTGAAAATTTGCTGGAAAATGGAAATAAAAATCGATAAAACTTACCATGTGATGAGCTGTTGTTGTCCCTAATACGTACACGAAGTTTCGGGGAAAATGGTCCCCGTTCACCTTCCTTCATAGTATAGTGACAAGGTAGGAGACGGGAGCCAGCTTAGGGACTCCAATCGACCCAAAACAAGCACGATTTTTTTCGCGAAAATCGAATCCAGTCGCTAAATAAACACGCCAGGCTCGTGGAACATGAATTTCTCTAAACCATGAATCCACTGAAGCATTTCCAGGTAGCAACGCGAAGCCACCAGACTCCGTAAAACTTGTAAGTTAACCTGCTAAAATGGCGGCCAGAAAGCGTTGTACTCGCGAAGTGTCCAATTCAAAATGGCACTGAACTCTAGACGCCTGGTGACGAGTTTAATAAGTTCTGGAGGGAGGGGAGTCCCACATTGCTAAAAACAAAACTCACTCAGCAATCTGGGACTCCCCTCCCTCGAAGGGGACTTATTATACTCGTCACCAGGCGTTTTGAATTGGACACTTCGCGAGTACAACGCTTTCTGGCCGCCATTTTAGCAGGTTAACTTACAAGTTTTACGGAGTCTGGTGGCTTCGCACTGCTACCTGGAGATGCTTCAGTGGATTCATGGTTTAGAGAAATTCATGTTCCACGAGCCTGGCGTGTTTATTTAGCGACTGGATTCGATTTTTGCGGAATGCTTGTTTTGGGTCGATCGGAGTCCATAAGCTGGCTTCTGTCTCCTACCTTGTCACTATACTCTGAAGGAAGGTGAACGGGGACCATTTTTCCCGAAACTTCGTGTACGTATTAAAGACAACAACAGCTCACCACATGGTAAGTTTTATCGATTTTTATTTCCATTTTCTAGCAAACTTTCAGACCTAAACTTCGCCTCATATGTTCTCTATTTACCTACACACAGTGAGCCTGGGTTACCTGTGGTCGTATAAGTTGAATAAAAAGGGAAATGTCAGTTTGAGGGATGGAAAGAAGTGATGACCGTTCATAACAGGTACAAAATACTCCAAATTTGCATAAGTAGAGGAGGGCTAGACAAAGACTTTACCTCGGATTGAATCTGTTTGCACGTTCAGCCGTGGTCAACGTGACTATGGTAGTGGAGAAGTAGACCAGTACTGATAGGCTTCACCTTACTCTCGATTTGGGGTGCTCAGTTTAGGAGGTGGGTGCCCATCCTGCTGTCAGTTTTAACATGGAGAAAGGATGGAATGCTTCCCTTTTAATACCTTTGTCAACTCAAGAGTTACTGACCAACGTTTGCAATGGTGCGAAATGGTATGAAATGACGTGACTCGGGTAGTAATACCATTTTAAACATTTAAAAAAATTCCACAAGCATATGCATGGGCAAAGTCCCACCTCCCCAGGGTTTTAGGCAACTTTTACACCACACACCTTTTACCTTCTAGAAGTTTTAAGAAATCGCCCATTTCATTGAATTACTTTGCATTGGTCCAGTCCCTCTGTGACAAAATATCACAAAATCAACATGTACAACTTTAAAGTAAAGAACTTTCCATTTGTTTCGTACTAGGCCCTAGCAAGAGTCCTTCACCCAAGAGTTAGATTTACCCAAATTGTCCTAGTCCTCATCAGCGTCAGAAAAGTGTCTGTTTTTGAACCAATTTTTGCGGGAAAATAAACAATAAACAAATCGGCTAACTCAATGTTGTGCCCGATTCAAACCCTTTGGGAATAAAGCGTTTTGTTCCAGGAATTTCCATATCATTTAAATGTGAATGCTACATTAAAATTTTTGTAATTTCCAAACATTTCTACTTTCCTAGGTTGTTTTTTAGCTTATAGACATTTGCCTCCCGAAACAATTAATTTGCTTATTTAGCTTTGGCCAACCTTACAGAAACACAGAAAATACACATTCCCCGAGACTGTCACTTAATGATATTGTAAATGGAAAGTTGGTATAGCAAGCTAAAGAGTATACATGTCACCTGAGAAACATACCGCAAAAGCTTGGAGTTATTTTCAAGGGCCAAAATAACACGACGGCTAGATCCTCAGTTATGGAAACAAACCGTTTTGCCAAGTCCCTGATTTCTATCAAGTGATTAACTAATCCTGGAACAGATGCTTACAAAACAAGGCACAAATGTAAGGACTTGGACAGTATCTTAATACTACTGAAATCTCATGGTACTTTAACTATAATTGGCATGATATCTTGTGTCTGACTGCTACTGAGGTATCAATGATTGAATTGTTTTCAATAACTCATATAATCGAAGAAAGGAAAATAACATATCGACGTATCACAGTCCAAGTAAGTTTTTCACGTTTTGGACATCGTTTCTGAAAAAACAAAACAAGGAAGAAAGAAACAAGTAGTGGGTTAAATGGCAATAACGAATTTCGTTCTGATTGACAAGTAAATAATATAACAATTATCTTAATTCATTCATTTAACTGTTTGTGCTAGAGTTAATAGCAGTAATTCCTATTCACTGTTACTTTGACATGTAGATTTGAAGACCTCAATAACTCACTTCACTTGACATAAGCATTCGACAATCACCGATCAGTTTCACAGTCAGTCCATCATAACACGGGCTCAAACAGCTAACTATCTGCAGGAAGCTGAAATAGCTGACTTGGTGAATGCAGATATTATTTCATTCAGGTATTAGCCAAAGCAGTTCGAGTAAAAATAACCACTCTGGCAACCGTTTTTAAAGAGCGTAACTGCTCCTTTTGACAACTTCCTGATTAAAAACATGTACAAAGTACAGCGATTCAGTCATTTAAGTTATATTTAAATAGCACTTACCATTCTTTTCGTGTTCCAGCTCCCCAAATTCAAAGGTGACATCATCGCCAATTAGCACAAATGGCGCCCAGTATTTTATGGCCGAATAATTCTTTGTCTCCTGAAGAGATTTCATAGCATGATGAAGAGCTGTACTTGCACTTTTTCTATCTGCCAAGTGTTGGTAGAAACTCTTCATGAACATGAAGGTCGCCTCGTCGTCGATTGCCCAGAGTGACACCAGAACAGACCGGGCACCAGCACACAGGAAAGCCCTGGCTATTCCCACAATACCCTCAGATTTTACCTCTCCCTGGCCACTATGACAGCAACTAAGCACAACCAGTCTTGCCTGAAGGCGAACTGCTTGAACATCGCTCAACGATAACATGTAATCTTCCTCTTCAGGGATCTGGGATGTGCGTTCGGGATTTGGGGCCAAAGCAATTTCTCCAGATCCGTCATCCCCATGTGCAGCAATGTGGATTAAGGCAACTGACTTCATTCTTTTCAGCACCTCAGCTTTGGTTGCATTTTTTCCTGTAAGTGGCACTGTCTGCAGAAGTTCTCCAATTGCATACACCTATTTTTTCGCACACTGCAGCTGTCCATACATGGGTTAAACAGTGGCATAAGTGACTTCACTCAAGCACGGATCGCCTACAAGCAGCGCTTCATTCTTACTTTGGAAGTCGTCAGGTGCCATAATAATCAATTTTAAAGCAGTCAGCGAGGGAATTGCACGGATCCTGACAGAGTCACTCATTGCAGAAAAAGGAGCCAGGCAAAAGTGTCCATCAGGAACAAACACTAAGTCATCACCCTGGATCAAGTCTGCTATAGGACTGACTAAGACATCATACAAAGGCTGCAAAGAGTGCACAGAGAAGCTCAAGGACTGAACGGTTTCTTCAACAGCACTGCTCGAGAAGTCACTGCGTTGTCTGTCAAGCGAACGATTCTCACATCGTACAACGGTCCCCGCATCGATCTGTTTAAAAGTACTTTTCATCAGAGACTTGGCACTTCCATTTTCGATTTTCTTTTGTCTAAAATTTATCCCGATATCATCTCTTAGCAACCAGAAGCTGATCGTGTTCCCTTCAAGTGCTGTGAAAACAGTTTGTGAAGGTAGATCTTTCATAACCAAAGAGATAGTTACCTTCATCGTAGGTTTCTCATCAACGCTGTATTGCATCTTTAAAATGTCTGCCAAAGCCTGTGCTCGTCCTTGCTCAGCAGCATACAAAGCTTCATCAACCTCTCCATTCTTCAAGAGTGCTGTCCACAGAGCGGTGTACGCAAACCCCTTTGTGTCACGAAAGCTTATTTTCCATGCATCCTCTGACCAAAGAAGACGCCTAACTTCATCAAAATAATAAATGCTTAGACGATAATAATTAAGAGCTTTGCTCAAGGAGCCAAAAATTTCATGAACAAGACCAATATGATAACATGCGATTGCCAGCCCTATTGGGTCCTCTGTTTCCTTGCAAATACTAAGATGTTGATGGTGGTACTCTATGGCTTGCTTGAAATTACCAAGACTTTGATAAGCGTTGCCGAGATTGCCATAGGCTCTTCCTTCTCCGGCCCTGTCCCCTACCTCTTTCGCAATACTAAGATCTTGATGGTGGTACTCTATGGCTTGCTTGAAATTACCAAGACTTTGATAAGCGTTGCCGAGATTGCCATAGGCTCTTCCTTCTTCGGCCCTGTCCCCCACCTCTTTTGCAATACTAAGTTGTTGATGGTAGTACTCTATGGCTTGCTTGAAATTACCAAGACTTTCATAAGCATTGCCTAGATTGCAATAATCTCTTCCTTCCCCAGCCCTGTCCCCTACCTCTTTCGCAATACTAAGATAATGATGGCGGTACTCTATGGCTTGCTTGAAATTACCAAGCCTTTGTTAAGCATTGCCGAGATTGCAATAGGCTGCTCCTTCTCCGGCCCTGTCCCCTACCTCTTTTGCAATACTAAGATGTTGATGGTGGTACTCTACGGCTTGCTTGAAATTACCAAGACTTTTATAAGCGTTGCCGAGATTGCCATAGCCTTTTCCTTCTCCGGCCCTGTCCCCTACCTCTTTCGCAATACTAAGATGTTGATGGTGGTACTCTATGGCTTGCTTGAAATTACCAAGACTTTGATAAGCGTTGCCGAGATTGCAATAGGCTGCTCCTTCTCCGGCCCTGTCCCCTACCTCTTTCGCAATACTAAGATGTTGATGGTGGTACTCTATGGCTTGCTTGAAATTACCAAGACTTTGATAAGCGTTGCCAAGATTGCCATAGGCTGCTCCTTCTCCGGCCCTGTCCCCTACCTCTTTCGCAATACTAAGATGTTGATGGTGGTACTCTATGGCTTGCTTGAAATTACCAAGACTTTGATAGACGTTGCCGAGATTGCCATAAGCTTTTCCTTCTCCGGCTCTGTCCTCTACCTCGTTTGCAATACAAATATGTTGATGGTGGGTTTCTATGGCTTGCTAGAAATTACCAAGACTTCGATAACCGTTGCCGAGATTTCAATAAGCTCTTCCCTCTCCAGCCCTGTCCCCTACCTCTTTTGCAATACTAAGACTATGATGGTGATACTCTAAGGCTTGCCTGAAATTACCAAGACTTTGATAAGCAATGCCGAGATTGCAATAATCTTTTCCTTCTCCAGCCCTGTCCCCTACCTCTTTTGCAATACTAAGACTATGATGGTGGTACTCTATGGCTTGCTTGAAATTACCAAGACTTTGATAAGCAATGCCGAGATTGCCATAGCCTATTCCTTCTCCGGCCCTGTCCCCTACCTCTTTCGCAATACTAAGATGTTAATGGTGGTACTCTATGGCTTGCTTGAAATTACCAAGTCCTTTATAAGCGTTACCAAGATTGCCAAAGGCTGCTCCTTCTCCGGCCCTGTCCCCTACCTCTTTGGCAATACTAAGATCTTGATGGTAGTACTCTATGGCTTGCTTGAAATTACCAAGGCTTTGATAAGCGTTGCCGAGATTGCTATAGGCTGCTCCTTCTCCGGCCCTGTCCCCTACCTCTTTCGCAATACTAAGATGCTGATGGTGGTACTCTAAGGCTTGCTTGAAATTACCAAGACTTCGATAACCCTTGCCGAGATTGCCATAAGCTTTTCCTTCTCCGGCTCTGTCCTCTACCTCTTTTGCAATACTAAGACTATGATGGTGGTACTCTATGGCTTGCTTGAAATTACCAAGACTGCCATAAGCGCAGCCGAGATTGCCATAAGCTCTTCCTTCTCCGGCCCTGTCCTCTACCTCTTTTGCAATACTAAGACATTGATGGTGGTACTCTATGGCTTGCTTGAAATTACCAAGACTGTCATAAGCGTTGCCGAGATTGCAATATACTGTTCCTTCTCCAGCCCTGTTCCCTACCTCTTTTGCAATACTAAGATGTTGATGGTGGTACTCTATGGCTTGCTTGAAATTACCAAGACTGCGATAAGCGTTTCCAAGATTGCAATAAGCTTTTCCTTCTCTGGCCCTGTCCCCTACCTCTTTTGCAATAGTAAGATGTTGATGGTGGTACTCTATGGCTTGCTTGAAATTACCAAGATTTCGATAAGTGATGCCCAGATTGCCATAGGCTGTTCCTTCTCTGGCCCTGTCCCCTACCTCTTTTGCAACACTAAGATCTTGAGTGTGGTACTCTACGGCTTGCTTAAAATCGCCAAGAACTACATAAGCGTCACCGAGATTGCCATAGGTTGTTCCTTCTCCTGCCCTGTCCCCTACCTCTTTCGAAATACTAAGATATTGATGGTTGTACTCTCTGGCTTGCTTGAAATTACCAAGACTTTTATAAGCAATGCCGAGATTGCAATAAGCTCTTCCTTCCCCGGCCCTGTCCCCTACCTCTTTTGCAATACTAAGTTGTTGATGGTAGTACTCTATGGCTTGCTTCAAATTACCAAGACTTTGATAAGCGTTGCCGAGACAGCCATAGGCTGCTCCTTCTCCGGCCCTGTGTCCTACCTCTTTCGCAATACTAAAATAATGATGGTGGTACTCTATGGCTTGCTTGAAATTACCAAGACTTTGATAAGCGTTGCCGAGATTGCCATAGGCTCTTCCTTCTTCGGCCCTGTCCCCTACCTCTTTTGCAATACTAAGATCTTGATGGTGGTACTCTATGGCTTGCTTGAAATTACCAAGACTTTGATAAGCATTGCCGAGATTGCCATAGGCTCTTCCTTCTCCAGGGCTGTCCCCCACCTCTTTCGCAATACTAAGACGTTGATGGTGGTACTCTATGGCTTGCTTGAAATTACCAAGACTGTCATAAGCAATGCCGAGATTGCCATAAGTTCTTCCTTCTTCGGCTCTGTCCTCTACCTCTTTTGCAATACTAAGATGTTGATGGTGGTACTTTATGGCTTGCTTGAAATTACCAAGACTTTGATGAGAATTGCCGAGATTGCCATAGGCTGCTCCTTCTCTGGCCCTGTCCCCTATTTCCTTTGCATTACTAAGATGTTGATGGTGGTATTCTATGGCTTGCTTGAATTTACCAAGACTGTCATAAGCAATGCCGAGATTGCAATAAGCTCTTCCTTTTCCGGCCCTGTCCTCTACCTCTTTTGCAATACTAAGACGTTGATGGTGGTACCCTATAGCTTGCTTGAAATTACCAAGACTTTGATAAGCGTTGCCGAGATTGCCATAGGCTGCTCCTTCTCTGGCTCTTTCCCCTACCTCTTTCGCAATACTTAGATGTTGATGGTGGTACTCTATGGCTACCTTGAAATTACCAAGACTGTCATAAGCGTTGCCGAGATTGCCATAGGCTGCTCCTTCTCCGGCCCTGTC
>NC_090889.1:52129342-52141842 GCF_036669925.1 Montipora capricornis
GTAAATGTATTAACTCGAAAGATATCACATTAACATTCATAAGCTATTTCAGAGAGCTATGTGACCTTTAAATAGTATTGCAATAGTAATGGCATATGCTTTACACAGACTGAACTATGTAATGTAGCAAGTTACATAGTTATTACATAGCAAGTAAGGAGCCGTAAATAGCCTTTATATAGCTCAACATAGTTATATGATAAACTTTACATAGCGTCTACAAATGTCTGGTTCTACAAGGGAATGTTCTTACTTCTTAAATTTTATACATAATAAGAAACTGCATGCTAAACATTTCTTTAAGTTTTTATCTGAAAAGAGTTGAATTTATAGAATAGAAACTGTAATAAACTAAACATTTGTTTCATTTGAGAAATGTTAAAATTGTTAACAAGCTGTAGACTATTGCTAGTTTATGTCCAGTTTCCTGCAAGAAATGAAGACTGGAAAAAACTGTCATTTTCTGGCAGCACCTGATAGATGTATCAAATTCAAACTATTTCCAGCTTTTGAAAGAACCCAAAACTTGAAAAAACTGGAAAACAATTTTGGAATAAAAGCTGGAATTTGACTCTGGAATAAAGCTGTCACATTCTAGAAATTTCCAGAACTTAACAGAAAGCTTGAAATTCATTTTGCAAGAGGAGTGCCAAATTTGTGCTAAATTCGACATCAAAAAGCATCTTGGTGCATGGCTTTCTCAAACGAGACTACATTCTCTGGAATAAGCAATGTGTCCGCTGCAATTAAATTCAATGAACGTTTTGGGTAAATGAGACGGAGGATTTTTGAGGCCCAATTTCAACATGCTGTTTGTCAACAAAAGTCGACCTTTGACCACCAAAGCAGAGGCGAGGTATATTGAAATCACACACGCTAATCTCGATTTATTCACTAAACAATTCGAGACTCTAGGTTAAGTGACACAATACAACGTGAATTGACTGGAACTACTGTAGGTCAAGGGGAAGGTGTCATTGAAATTAAACTGTCTTGGTTTAAGAGTGACATATCCGGTAATTAAAATAACTGACCTAAATATTTGCATACTAGCAAGATTCATTCCATTCCATATTTTTACGCAAACAAGTTTCCTTAATTCACTTTGTGAACATACCTGCAAAACAAACAAAGAAAGGTATCCCCCTTTATATAAGCATACGCTGCTTGGATTTTCCTCGAAGCCCTCAAACAACCATCGAACCAGTCGAACGTATCGTGACTTTCGTGAGTTGTGCCGTGATTGTGTGTCGTCAGAGTTGTCACGCAAGAGATAAGGACAAAGCACACAGACCATTATGATTGCGTGCGGTTCTATTCTGAGTTTGTTGGAGGAATTTGTGGCCCAAGTTCTGACAATCCAGCAAACGTTCAATGCGTAATAATAGCAAAATGTGATAAGGACATCAAGGCACACTTGAGAAGTTATAAAGTGTGGGATTCTTCTCTGGATACAGAGGCTAGGCTTTTGCTCGCAGGTGCGGTTAAGCTTTGAATGAAATCACTTAAATTAAGACATTGAGCAGAAAATCACTTTGCGAAATCCGCAGATACTACCTATTACAGACTTAATGTCAAAAGCAGAATACCCGGCCACAAGAAATGGACCCTAAAAACACTGCTGCTGCAGTGCCGCCGCAGTGCCGCCGCAGTCGTGTTGTTGGATATACCTCGTTCTTTAATTCATGAGGTAAGCACCGCGGCACTGCAGCACTGCGGCACTAGCCAGTCTACTCAGCTCAATTTAACCGTAAGTCGACTAAGGCACTGCGGCACCAGCTATTCTACTGAATTCACTCTATCCGACGCGAACTGCGCGAAATCCACTTTCGTTCACTTCGGCACTGCGGCTAGCGTCGCGAACGTAAACGCTCCTTTGTGGACAGGTATTCAGCAATCGCTCCAATTGCCAAAATCGAGTAAGCAAGATATGTAAGACCATGTAATCATGTATCGTTGTACGAGACTGCGAGCACTCACTTTTCCAGTTGGCGCAAAAATGTTACACATGTAATTTATTCTTGTTTTATGATACGATTTTAGGGTAGAATAACAGATGTCGTTATTTGTTAAGCCTTTTTATCGCAGCAAAGAGAAGGGAAGCTGGTAAATAAATCTTCGTTTTATTACTTTGAAGTTGATCTGTCGGTCAACTAAACGTATAAAATTAACGTAAGAAAAACCAAAAAAAGGGCAAAATTCCATCATAATCATACCAAGTTTCCCGTCTTCAATCTTAAAATGAGCTGGTTGGGATTTGGTAATGCTTAAGCCTTCAAATTACCTCTTTCGAGTTCTTGAAGTCTGCTTTCTGTCCTCCATATTGGAACTTTGCGCCCTCGCCACATAAACGTTTACTGAAATTCCCATTGGCTTACTCTGAGCGATATTTTACATCTAAATGCAAACTTATAATGTTGATTTTCTTCACCACGGTTGGAACCACGAGTGCAACTATTTGTGCTAAAAAGTTTAAGAGAATGGCGTTGTTATTGCAAACCAAAACTTGATCGAATCCACCTCGGACAGGGCTAAATTTTGGCTGGGATTCCAAGCGTAAAACTAATAAATGGTATCTCATCTATTCATCGCCACTGTTGCTTTCCGACTTCCTGTTTGTTTAGTGGTGGGAATTTGCTTCAGAACGCAACCAACGAATTTGGCGCGTAAAGTAACCGTTGCTGAAGGTATCATATTACTTTCCCGTAAATTAGTAATACAGGCTGAGAGGGCTGCTCCTAATGCACATTTCTGCCTAGTCTGAGAAAAGTGGGGTGCAAACTACTTAAGTTGTTTGTTTGTTTTTTTTTTTCCAAAAAATGGTTCAAATGCTTGGCGACCCAGGCCTTAATTTACTTGAGTCACAACATCTCTAAGGACATGCAACTAATTGCTATCGAAACAATATTTTCCAACAGACTCTATCCGTAAGGCAGGTAAGGCCAGGGAAGCTTTTTTTAAATTTCAAAAGGCAGGACAATTGATCCCAACGGTCTTAATATCCGCCAAGAAACGTATAAGATTTCAGTTTATTATTTACAGTCTTTTCGGTTATTTTTCCGTTACTCTTAGTATTTGAATTCAAATTTGCTGTAACTACCATATTTTATCACATTTTTCCAGTATTACGTCAACATCCACTTACTATGTATGTGTACAGAAAAGCAATCCAATGTAAACTCTCATTGTACCTGAAGAAGGCTTGTTTCGCCAGCCGAAATATAGTACACCACTAAAATCATTCTACTTTGTACCGGCTCTTGCTCAAAATATTTACCTTCTATATAGCCCATATATGGGAGTACCCCCGACAGGGCTTTAAAGCGAGTAGACATTAAGGGTTTGTTATGGATAAAACTGATTGAATCGTTCATGGTCATTTGCTTTGTGACTTCCTCAATTTTAAACCTAAGCGGATTCAAAAGTTAAAACCTTCTTACTTCAGGAACAATTCAAGATATATCATTTACTTACTTTCTCTATGTTTAAGGAAAGAATGGAGGGAAGTATGTACAGTTCGATCACACAAGAAACAAACAAATAATTTATTACACCCCTCAAGCTAATGTTACTTATTACCTTGCAACGGCAGACAAATAACTTATTACACCCGGCAAGCTAATATTACTAAATACCTTGCAATGTTCCTCTTCAAAACCTTCTGAGCAGGAATACTGAATCTGTCTGAAAATAAGTTAAGGGATAAATAGTACTGGTGGATCATTTAGATGCATCATTTGCAACTGATCATGAGTGACGGTGGTCACTTCAGAAAATAAACATGTAGGGAATTATGACATAGTCACTAACTTGATCCAAACTGGGTAAAGAGAAAACAACAAAAAGTAACGCAAAATTCATCACAACTGGTTTATCACACATACATTATTACTCGTTCGTGTTATTAAGAGTGAGTAACAGTGAGCAACTTACCAAAATGGATGCTAATCGACGTGAGGTCCTCGACAACAAGAAAGGACTCTGCAAAATTTGATGATTTAATGTGGTTATCCATTTTAACTTTCATAACACAAATCATTTACGCCCAGTATGCAAAAAGAGTGGAACTGGAGCGGAAAGCTGAAAAGTCCTCAAGAAAACGGATCGAGGTGAGATGACTGTTCATGATTGCTCGGAACAACTCAAAAACAAAATATAGTTTCGCTTGGCGAGGTTCAAAGTTGTAATGAGAACGCATACATTATACGAGGCTCTGGTCTTGCTTAGCTTTATGTAAGACTTTAAAGCGAGTAGACAAAGAGTTTGTTATGGCTAAAACTGATTGAATGCATTCTTAATTGTCATTTGCTTTGTGACACCCTCAATTTTGAATCTAAGCGGATTCAAAAACTAAAAACCCGCTCTATTCAGGAATAATTCAAGATACATCATTTACTTACTTTCTCGATGTGCAAGGAAAGAATGGAGGGCAGTATATAGTTCGATTACACAAGAAACAAATAATTTAGCACCCTGACCCCTCAAACTAATTGTTACCTATTACCTTGCAACGGCAGACAAATAAGTTATTCCACCCAGCAACCTAATATTACCAAATACCTTGCAATGTTCCTATTCAAAACGTTTTGAGCAGGAATACTGAATCCGGCTGAAAAAAAAAAAAAGGAATAAATAATACCGGTGGATCATTTAGATGCATCATTTTGCAACTGATCATGAGTGACAGTGGTCACTTCAGAAAATAAACATGTAGGGAATTCTTAGTCACTAATTTGATCCAAACTGGGTGAAGAAAAATCAACAAAAAGTGACGCAAAATTCATCAGAACTGGTTTATCACAAATAAATTGCTTGTTCGTGTTATTAAGAAATGAGTAACAGTGAGCAACTTACCAAAACGGATGCTAATCAATGCGAGGTCCTCGACGACAAGAAATGACTCTGCAAAATTTGATGATTTAATGTGGTTATCCATGCATTATCGAATCTTGTAGGAAAACTTTTAACTTTCATAATAAAATTCCCTTCTGCCTCGTATGCATTAAAAATGTAGAACTGGAGCAGAAAGCTGAAACGTTCTCAAGAGAACTAACAAATGGAGCAGCAAGGAGAAGTCATTTCATACTCGAGCAAACTGCGCAACTGATCAGTGAAGCAGTCCAATTTGAACACTGATCGAGGTGAGATGACTGTTCCATTGCTCCGAAAAACTCAAGTAATGGTTTTCGTTCGGCGAGGTTCAAAGTTGTAATGAGAACGGGTACATTATCCGAGGCTCCGGTGTTGCTTAGCTTTAAGTAAGACTTTAAAGCGAGTAGACATTAAAGAGATTGTCACGGCTAAAACTGATTGAATGCTTTCTCAAACGTCATTTTGCTTTGTGGCACCCTCAAGTTTGAATCTAAGCGGATTAAAAAACTAAAACCTTCTCTGTTCAGGAATAATTCAAGATACGTATCATTTACTTACTTTCTCAGAATGGTGGGCAGTTTATGGTTCCATCACACAAGAAACAAATAATTAATTACACCCTCAAACTAATGTTACTTATTACCTTGATATGTTCCTCGAGTCGTTACAAATGAATTAATGGATAACTAACATTGGTTAATTGTTTGCGTGCGCGGTGCATGCGTCCGTTCGTGACAATCAGCCAAGCTTCTGAATGATCGTGATCACTCAGAAAGTAAACAGTTAAGTTATGCATAAAAGGAATGTGTGCTGACATAGTTACTGACTTTAATCCAAAGAAAAGAAAAGAGAGGCGAGTAGGAAATTTATTTCGCATGCATTACTTGTTCTTGCTATTAAACAACGAGAAACAGTAAAGAGTTTCATTTAAAGCAGGCTGATGAGACATATTATGTGATCACAATGTACACCTAATTAAAGAACAGAAAGCAGTATAGGTCAATCAAACAACAAACAAATAATCAATTAGGAGTGTCTCATTACCTGGAAACGTCCTCGTTGGAACGTGTGGAGCAGGAACAAGGAATCTAGTTACAAATAAATTAATGGATAAGCAATATCGGTGGATTGTTTGCGTGCGAGCGTCAGTTACAACTGAATGACCGTGACCGCTACAAAATAAATGTAAAAACAATACCGACATACACGCATGATGGAAATGTGTAATGGGCCCGAGGGAAGGACTTGATACAACACAAGTTGCGTTGACAACGGGCAACGGGGGTAGGACAACTTTAAAATCAGAGTCCTGGGCAGGAATCAAACTTACGGCAACAAGCAGACAACCCTAAGGATGCGAGAGCGTGTGACGTCACGTTATTTTGAGACAGTCAACTAATCGAGGAAAATGTTCCATAAAAACTTCAAATCAAGATGTTTCTTTTCGAAAACTAATTTTATGGACAGCTAGATCAATAAAGTTCACTCAGCTACTATTTTCTACGTTGTCCTGGATGATTTGATGGTTGTTTGGGACCCTTCGATTTCCTCTTCAGATCACACGTGTCGTCAAATACGATATAAATAGTCTATTTGCAACGAGGTTATGCGCATGCCCTGAGCATGCATCAAATGGGATTCCTAACGGACCAATCAGACAAAAGTCCCCATTGCTAATCATATTTCGAAAAGCAATGGAGACTTTTGTCTGATTGGTCCGTTAGGAATCCATTTGATGCATGCGCATAATCTCGTTGCAAGCAAGATGGCTGCCAGAGAGGAAGAGAACAAGTCATCGAGCTTTCTCGGCAAAGGAAAAGAATCGATCGCTTCTTCTTTTTTTTTCTGGAAGATTCTAACTTTTAGCTGGTAGCCGCGTTTGCAAAGGCGGGAAATGACGAGGGGTTGTAAAACTTTTCTCCACCATGCGAAGGACTTTTTAGGGTAAGAAGCTTGCGTGAAAGTGATGTACCACTATAAAATTGGCTGTCGTGTTTGCGGTAAAAAACACGTTGTTTCGCCTTTCGTAAAAACAAACAAAAATCTTCTGTGTAGAGGCCGTTATTGTGCTGAAAAAACTAAGAAAACGCGCAGTCGACGAAGCGAATCAAGACAGCAGGTCAGGTTGGATTTAGCCATTAATTTTCTTGTTGTCAGTTTCATAAATATTTTGAGACAGTATGACAGAAATTTTGTTATTTGTTTATGTTCGGCAGGAAATGAAAGCTCTTCAAATGCAGTTAGAACTTTTACAACTGCAACAGCAACAATCTTAAGTTATATGTAAGTTACTTAAGTTTGTGACTTGAAAGTATACATCCAGATACAGTAAAAACCCGCGTGTAAGAACCTACATCTTTCCAAGTTTGGCAAAACAAGTTCTTATATTTGGGAGTAGTTATTGGCAATTTAGGCTAAAGTAGGTTCTTCATTAGGTTCTTAAATTTTCAGTAGAAACCATTCCTGTACAAGCAGAAAAAATAGGTTTGGTCCTTTATGATACAGCATTTATTTGTAACTGTCTTGTCATGAGCCTTGTGCAGTATCTTTTCAGAAATATTTGCATACAAAATAAAATACTAAATGGAATAAGTAAAAAATGCAAAAAAAGTCCTTTTGCCTTAATTTTCTGGTCACATTCATTTTATGATGGAATCATCATAATTGATCATAGTGCTACAGTATATGAAATGAAACATCAAACAAACAAACAAACAAAATAAATGCACCTCTTAGTGTTCAAAGAACTACAGTTTCCTTATCATTTTTCTTAAACTGTACGTGCATACCTTCCATGAAGTATTCTCTATTTCTCAAAGTCATAAAAGTTATACTTCTTAGTTTAAAATGCGTATAAAAATATCCCATAACTCACATTTAAGAACCTGATAAATTTTGCTTGGCTAAACAGGTTCTTATATTTTGGGGTATAAAAATGGGAAATTTCTGGCAGCAGGTTCTTAAAACACTAGGTTCTTACATGCGGGTTTTTACTTACCCCGCGAACGCAGAGGTATTTCCGGCGGTAGTTTCTCTCCCCCGAGGGAAACGACCGCCGGAAATACGTCTGCGTTCGCAGGCGAAGGTTGTGATTGCCCAATCAAGCAATAGTGTCTGTCCAGTTTCAATACTGAAAAAATTACTTAAGCATGCTACAATTGTAGATATTAACCCCCAATCCAACGAATTTATCTTTAGAAGTCTAGTCCAAACTAAATCGTTTCATGAGCTTATTCCAAAATAATAAACCGATTTCGTACACAACGTAGTGTAGTAGAGCTGAAATATGTAAAAGCCGACCTTTGCATGAATATGAATTAGCTGGAAATGAAATATTTCTGCGGCATGAGAGCAGTGGGGACTGGGCCTGTTCAGTGCATCCTGGGACACGATAACAGCCATACAAGAGAGTTTTGTCACATGGGAGATCATTCTTGGGCAACGCCAATACTATGAACGTTTTTAATTTCTTATTCTCTTTTTTCCTTTTCTACCACAGTTTAAATAGTAGTTCACGCTTTCATTTCAATTTTGTCTTAGCAGCGTGGCCTTCGTAGGACTGGCATTCAGAGCTTAAGGACGTTCGCGCCAAAATCTTCCTACGGTGAGATTTTCTTCATTTCTCGCCTAGAGTTAGGTCATAAAGTACTTACTCCAAAAATGAAAAAAAAAATGGGGGTCACCGACTTTGTTTCGGAGAAAATGGCAGTGGAAAAATGCCTTAATTTCGAGAAATCGCTCATAATAGCGAGATGTAGGCTCATCTGCTCATCCATCGAAAATCATAAAAATAAACTGTTGGAGTGAAAGTTTCCGTGCATAGGTTTTTAGGAGTGAGATTTTTAGATAATTGTATGCCACTAGGGATGTGGTAAACAGTAGAGTTCATCCTCGACGAGCGTTTTCGTAAGCTCTATCCGTTGCAACCACCACCAGAATTCGATGGCACGAGGAAAGAAAATGTTAAAAAAAGATAACTTCTTACGGTGAGAATTTTTTCATTTCATCATATTTTGTAGATAGTAAGTAAAGTAAGTGATTCATGATTAAAAAAATAGGGGTCACCGATGATCTGAACGAGTAAAATCGATGTGATTTTGCAAAGCTCTTGGAAAAGTTCGTTTGTCACGCTTTTGCGTGACCTGTCGGGCAAGGACTGGAACCCAAGAGAGGATCGATCGTTGAAGAGATGAAAGGTTTTTACCGAAAAAAAAACCTTTCTCGAGCATAGCAACGAAGTTTTAAGCAGGGGTCATCTTCATTTGGTTGGTGTTTTGTATAATATCTCTCCATTGCCGTCATGCTCATCCTCTGGAGTGTGTTTTTTTGTGAAATTCAATCGCTGATTGTTTCCACTATTCAAGCGGACGAGGACGAAAATACTGCTCAATTTTCACGAAAGTAAAGGAAAAGAACTTTAAAAACATGCATTCACTTTGAACTTAAGTTGGTAGGGTAATAAAAACATTAAAAAGAATTAGCCCCATTAAATTTACGCAACGGTTCGTCCTCGAGTTTTCCAAACTTTCAGCCACTAGTCTACTCGATCAGCTACCTTTTCAAGAGCTTTTCCATCCTCCCGCTCACTTCTCTTTGAAGTTTCATGATGATTCGGAAATAAATGTGCCATTCTTTTGCCGGCCTGGAATTTTTTCCTCGGCGTTTTTGTCGCCATGTTATTTTAACTGATGCTTGAAAAATTTGTATGAAAGTCAAGTAGACTAGTGCACGACTGATAAAACCTCGCGAATATCAGTCGTGCAGTAGTCTACTTGACTTTCATAAATATTTTGAATCAATTTTGACTGATCACGATCTTCTCTGATCCAACGCTCTGCAAGACTTATCGTCCACGGTTTTTGCAAAGGTTTTAAAACCTCAACTTCACTAATGCTCGAAGTAATGCGTGACATATTACAGTCGCGTTACCTGCGCAGTAACGTTGCGCACAAACAATTAGCGCGAACGTCCTTAAGTCATGGATCCTACCCAGGTTTCCTGCGTTATTTTCCCCCAACGGGGTTTTTTCCGGCAGGTCTTTCCTGGCCTTCGTTCTGGCAGTAGCTGTTTCTGTAAACTGCTGCTTATATAGCTCTGTAATTTTTAGGTAGGGTTAGGGTTAGTTGTGGAAGTTATCCTAGTGTAATCACGTGTGATTACGACTGTACGGCGCTCGGCCGAAACTGCCCCAACAAAAAAAATGGCTTTCTATTCATGTTTTGCACTGCATAGTGGACCTGAAATCTAGTAAATCATTAAAGTTCGCCCGGCAATCGCGTTGGAAGCAAAGCAGATGGGTAGAGAAAGAAATAATCTGTTTTTTTTGTGTTTGGTCTATCGACCACTTATTTCTTTACAATCTGTGGTTTTTGTAGTAAATCCTAGGGTTTACAAATGGTTTCTAAACAAAGTCAAAATCCAATAGGTGTCAACACAAACAAAGGGAAAATTGCAGCACACGCAAGATTCGAGCGACCAACGCTAATAACATCAGAGACAAACAGTTAGAGCTACATAACTCTTAAGTGGCAAGCAGCTTGGTGGACATTTAACGGGGCTCGATAATCTGCGAGCCATGCGAATTTCGCATTTAAGTCTAATTAAGTCTAAGCACCCATTTTAAAATGGTTAGCTTTCAATAACTGTGTGACTCGCATGTTGACTCGCATGGCTCGCCACTGTTGGCTCGCAAATTGTCCTCACTCACATTCAACAACCACATAACGAAGTCTCAAACTGTGGGGCTAAAAGAACATCGTTATCAACAGAATAGAGACATTTAGAAACTGAAAAGAAATACCGAAATGCTCGGAAATAAGAAAACTTTGCTGTGATCGAAAATTATTAATTGACGAGATGCCAACACACTACACGTCATTGTTAATTTAATGGTATATAACGAATTGTAATCACACAAGTTAATGCACTTAGTCCAACGGCGCGTAAGCGACTGGACCTAGGGAGGTTTTAATGAGGTACAAGATATGTAGGTATACGATGGCTTTTTTTAAATTGATATAATTATTTATCAGGTTTGTGCCAATCAGGGTCAGAAAAATGTCTATTTTCAAATCGGGTTTAATTTGCGGGAAAGTAAACAATATATGACTCACTCAATGATTAAGATTATTTGTGTATCGACCAATTCGGCTAGCTCAATGTTGTACCCAATTCAAATCTCTAGGGGTTAAGATGCTTTGTGTATTGCATTTGCATGATAATGTAGCATTCACATTTAAATGATATGGTAATACTTGGAACAAAACGTTTTATTCCCAAAGGATTTGAATTAGGTACAACCTTGAGTTAGCCAAATTGGTCTATTAATATTGTATTGGAATTTTGATGTAGCATGCGCATTTAAATAATATGGAAATACCTGGAACAAAACGTTTTATTCCCAAAGGGTTTGAATTGGGTACACCATTGAGTTAACCACCGAACTCATTTCTAGCTACTTAGACAGGATTATGACGCCTATCGTCAAATCTTTGCCATCATACATTAAAGACAGTACACACGCACTACAAATTTTCCGCGATTTCAATTTCTCCGGCCAAGACAAACTTATTTTCACCATGGACATTACATCTCTATACACAGTCATGCCTAACAGCGAAGGTCTTCAAGCACTTAAACACTTTTTCGATCAACGCACTGTCAAAGAACCTAGCTCGGAAACGCTCCTCCGCCTTGCCGAACTAGTTTTAACGCTTAACTGTTTTTCATTCGCCGGCAACTATTACAAACAAATTAATGGTGTAGCGATGGGCACAAGAATGGGACCTAGCTATGCCAATCTTTTTGTAGGATATGTTGAACACCAATTTTTTAATCAGTACAACGGCCCCAAACCTGAACTCTACGGCCGCTACATCGACGACTGCATCGGCGCTATTTCATCCAGCAGAGAAGAACTCGATCAATTTATAACCTCCGTCAACTCTTTTCATCCGGCTCTTAAATATACCTGGGAAATTTCGGAAACTTCATTGGCTTTCCTAGATATCAAAGTTTCTATTAGAGGCAACGTGCTATGTACTAGTGTGCACTACAAACCTACTGATTCACACAGTTATTTGTTGTATTCATCGTCACATCCATCACATGTCAAGAACTCCATTCCTTATTCTCAATTTCTTAGACTTCGACGTCTATGTAGTGATGACTCCGATTTTTCCAGCAAATCAGAGGAGATGTGCCAGTTCTTCGAAAAACGTGGCTATCCTGTCTCTGTGGTCAAAGCGGGCCATCATCGCGCCCAACAATTTGATCGACAGTCATCACTACAAACGTCACAAAAAGATAAGAATGACAGAATTCCATTCACCCTCACTTTCCATCCTCATAATCACGCAGTCAAAAGCATCATTCTTAGTAATTTTAAATTACTCCAAAATGATCCCGAGACTGGTAGAATCTTTTCGCAACCTCCACTTATTTCATTCAAACGCGACAAAAACGTAGGCAACTTTTTAGTTAGAAGCGCGCTCAAAACCAACGAGCAACCCGGCACTTTCAAATGCGCGCGCTCACGATGCAAAACTTGTCTTTTCATTGTTAACACTAGCAAGATATCGGGACCTAAGCGATCTGTTAAGATCACCGATCGTTTCACATGTACCTCC
>NC_090889.1:52156842-52164342 GCF_036669925.1 Montipora capricornis
GTCAAAGGCTCACTAGTTTAAGAATGCAATACGTGTGTACGCCGCAGAATTAATATGCAGCACGGGGGTTTTGGGCTTTCAGACTTTTAAACTCACGCTTTGCATATATAATAAGCTGCGTTCACACGCTGAAATTTTAAGCTAGTGAGCTTCTGACGTCACGTTTCCCTGGATCCAACCCTCTGAGGTCCAATCGGTCAGTTTTGAACGTGAGTAATGGCGGACCGTGAAATCTAAAACTTACACTCAAAGTAAACGGCCTTTGGATAAAAATCAAAGCTCAAAATTTTGCCAGTCAGGTGTTAAGCAAACACACTTTCAAAATGTGAAGGAAAAAAGGAAGTGGTTTTTTTTTTATCACAGGGGCACTTTAAGGTGGCTCAAACCAGTTTCAACGAGGGAATGTCTTATTGGAACGATTAACTTTACAGCACTGTTTCATGTAGAGGCAACGTCAAATGTCATCCTGCAACATGAAACAGCAATCAAGATGCACTTATTTATGTGACTAATAGGTTACCATGCAACAAAGAGCCATCTAGAAACACCCTGTATTTTGCCTTTAAACGTGAAAGTGATAAGCCGGCTAAGATAAAACTCTCTGTAAAGATAAAAGTAATTCTACAAAGAGCATTCAGAGCCACCTTAAAATTTCCCAACTGTGAGGGTGGCAATGAATCCACTCCTTAGAATTATTTTAAACTCAGCACATAGTTTTATCTTAGGCTGCTTATCACTTTCCTGCGATAAAAATTGGGGTTAACAACGTTTGCTTTTAAGATAGGAGAGTGTAAAGACAAAATACAGGGTGTTTTCGGATGGCTCTTTTGTTGCCATGGTAACCGCGCGCCCTGGATGGCGCAATTTATGGCGCATTTTTTCCCTGATTGCGTGATACGCGTGCGTTTCTTTTGCTTCGCCATCTCGAATTTTTTCATGTATATTATTAATAACCTAAGTAATCACATGATTTTTCTCGTGCAATTTGGAATAAATAAGCAATTGTAAAGCCCTGGCCAAACGAAAGCGAGAGTTGAGGAGAGTTGAAATTCTCGCTCTCGTTTGGCCTGGAACTCTCATCCACTCTCGGTTTCTCTCATTGGCTATCAAGAGCTCTCATCGAATTTGAACCTGCTCAAATTTTTCATGAGAGTTGGCGAGACTTTTGTCTCGTTTGGCCGCGCACGAGAGTTTGAGCGAGAGTTTTGCGGTCAGCAGTCTATTTTTTTTTTTCCAGCGGGCTCAGATAACAAAGGAAAACACAACATGGCGTCGGATTCGGCGACCAAGAACAATCGAAACGACAACGTCAAGGCTTTTCAAAAAAATGGAAACACGAGGAAATTTTTGCACTAATTGACTTATACGAGGCAAGAGCTTGACTTTGGATGTTTTCCCCAAAGACTATCACAGTAGGGAAGTGACAGCCAAAAAACATAAGCATTAGAAATAAACATGCAGAAGCCTGAGAAGCTTGTTTGTGCACAAAATTCATTTTACCTGTCTGGCTAGCTGAATATACCGGCTGGCTAGTCGTGACATTTATGTGAGAATGTCGGAAAGGGCTTTCCCAGGGTGGCTCCCAGGTCTCTCTCTTTTTTGTGCGTGCAACTCTTGCTATCGTTTGGCCAACTCTCGGTCACTTTCATAGACTCTCAAGAGTTTCAAGTCTTGTCAACTCTCATCAACTCTCGCTCTCGTTTGGCCGGGGCTTAATTTTTTTCAAAGACTACAAATTGTCAAATTTTAGTCGTCTTCGAAAAAATTTGCTCGTGCTTATTCACTCCAAATTGCACGTGATTACCTATACTAACCAAAGTTTCAATACTCACTGGTTTGCAAATCTCAACCAGAACACTTTATCCGCGTGAAGTACCAATGGCTTGGCTGACGAGATGAGCACCAGATAACGAACATCAAACTTCACAAGACCGATGCCCTCGCGATCAAATAAAACAGGTTTCTCTATATATTTACAGACAACCTAGGGGATTCAGATAAGCCATGATTAACTTTCTTGTGACTGTTTCATTCTGGAGGGTTTGCCAAGCAGACAGCACACTAAAATCTAGACTTCCAGACCTCAAAATGAGTGCAGGGAACATCTGCGTATTGCAGCTTTTGCAGTTGGTCAAAGAAATAACATAAGTTTGGGTTTACGAGAGACATTTGAAAACTGCTCCACCCATCAAAAGGTTTTATTGCAGAATGAACTCAGAAACCGCAATGGTATTCCTGGCTTTGCAACAATACATTGATTCCAACACTTCTTCCCACAATGAGACACCGCAATATAACAACTTTTGCCTCGTCACTACTAAATCCCTTACTGGTAAGTGACTGAATTTTCAGGAGACAATTTATCAGCCATTGTCGTTCTTGCTGAAGCTTACCATGGACTTAGTTACAGTATTGTGTTGAATGCCATCACTGTGCCATTGCGTATTCATGCCGGTCTTCCAAACACTCCATAGCTCTTAGCTTCTTGCTAGTCTATCATATTACCATTTTTTCACACTATTATGTAATTCCACAACCTACCTTTGGACCAGTCTCTCTCAGTCGTAATATGTAGTTTAGATTTGCTGTCACATGACTGTCAATAGCTCGAGCCAAATTCCACGGTTTGCAGATCCAGTGATTATCAAGGCCTCTATGAACAAAGTAGAACTTTGAATAATAATATTTATTGTACAAGCAGTAATGACTTAAAGATCTAATCTTATCAAGGATTCTGTGCAATAATATTTTAAGTATATTGACTTCTTGGACTGTCCAATTTGTCTAAAGCTCTGATCAATAGAGTGTAATACCAGAGCAAGCAAGTGACACTTTAAAATTGTTGAAGGGACAGATCACCTCAATCTCTCAAACTAATAAATCATTTCTGATCTCCATCCACTTCATTTTGCTTTTTATCCGGCAGCACCCTGTGAATGGCCTGACTCCCTGCTGTATTCTTGTTTTTGTGGTGTCATTCACCCAGAAGTCCTTCAAGCTAATCCAGCTAGGTTGAATCCCAGCTGGTAGAGGTAGAACATAACACCGGAAATTCCATCCTTTACTCTTCACGAACTGTGTGTGGGTTCTTTAACAGCCCACAATGCTAAGTAACAATGAGTGTTTCAGACGGGGCCTACGGTTTATAGTCCCTCTCTGAGAAGACTTGAAAGTCAAACCATTTACATATGTCATTACAAAGACAGCCCTTTTTCTCCAGTTACACCTGTTTAAAGACACTGAGGCCCCATCCACACGTATCTGAATATTTTTTAATCTGCATATTTTTCTTTGCAGATTAGCCTCCGTCCACAGGTATCCGGCAAGTGAATCCACAACTAGAGTATTAGAGTTTTATACTGTAGCTAATATCTCCAAGCATTGAACAGAACAAGTTGTTTTCAGAATCCCAACTAGCCGGAGGCAAACCACTTGGCTATTTACAAGCGCAGCCAGGAAATTGAACCAGGGACTACCTGGAACAAATTCAACGAGTGGTCAGAACGTGTCTTGAACCCGGGATCTCCGGATCTCGAGGCAAGCGCCCTAAACACTGGGCCGCACTCCAAACCAGCCGGCTGTTAATTTTTGTAAAAATGTTGTCTTCAAACAAAAAACATGGCACCTTATCAAGTGTTTGGATGGATTCTATTTCCCACTATAATTAGATTTGTAAGCAATAATGCTACTTCAGTCATTCAGGAAACCCATAATTTTGCAGCACTCACTCCAGAATGCAATAAGCTACAATGTTTAGCTTTCCAAATCATTTTAAGGGGCTATATCACGCCAAATGATGCAATTTCACGACACCTAAAATGTCCAAACAAAGTAGAATGAAACATTGCAATAACCACTTAAAACTGTTGAATCATATAAAAGAAATACAGCAAAAGGAAAGAGAAGCAGGGATTGACACAAATGGACAAAATTGAAACGGATTGCATTTGGGTAATCTTGAAAAAAGTCAGCCCCACGTTTTTCAAGTTTATGGCACATCGCCTGAATAAAGCTCAGAATCGTCTTGTTTGTGAACTGTAACAATTTTATCAGCAAAGGAATTCCACATTACCATTTTCGAGTTTAAAACTCATGATTAACTACAGATTTCCCCTAAACACCCTAAAATAACGTGACATAGCCCCTTTAACAGTGGTTTCAATTAGCAACGACAGCCGACAAAAAGTGTTGGCTACTTCACTATGAGAATTCAGCAAATATTTTTCCTAAATTGAAGTAATATTATATTTAAGACAGATTCTTTCAAATTTAAGATTAACATTCAATTGGAAGATGACAACCATCCTTACTTGTTCTTTCTCTTAAGATAATGATCAAGAAACAACGGCAGCTCTAGATTCAGGTTAAATGTCACAGGAAGCCATTCAGGTCCCCTCCTGAGCAAATCCTCTTCTTTGCTGTTCTCAGCTGAACCTCCATTCTGACACACTGCTGCTAAGTGGTCCTTGCATGTCAAACAGCTCTCGTTTGGAAACTGATTGATGAATTTGCCACTTTCTTGCAAAGATCTAAAAAATATTTGATACAGTTCGATACAACATCCCTGACGATGTTTCTTTTTCGTGTACGTGCTTTTGCTCACCTAAAAGATTATTTTAATTTTATTTCTTAACTGTACATAAGGAGATGTAGCAGCTTGAATATGCCACATACCTTTTGTTTACCTAAAATCATCGGCAAATTTAGAAACACAAGCCTAATTATTACTGTTGATGAAGAGACAGCAGCTTGAATAAGCCATATTCTTCTGTCAAAATTCTATTGTCTCATTATCTCCTCATAATTAAACAAAATTGCCGGCGAGATTGTGTAAAAATGCCAAAAAGTGAGCCAAAAGAATGCAATTAAATGGATGCAGAGTTTGATAAGTGTTACTCGAACTGATAATGGTGGGAGGACTTTTCAAAGGAACGCTGTGTCAAGCTCAGCATGAAAGGGTCCCAACAAACCTAAAATCTTTAAAATGATCTCTCAACCAAAGAATGTCAGCATCTTTTTCATTGTCCACCAATGCAAATCTTGGGTGAGTTAAGAAATCCCTTACTTGTTCAACATCAGTGAAAACATGGTAAATTTTCTCACTGTCATTTGTGAGTGATGTGATTGCTTGGTCCGAAGTGTCAGCAATAGGGTATCTCTCACCCTGCCATTCCTAAAGCAAGGAAAAAAATATGACTTACTAGTGCCCAGCATGACTTCAAAAGAAACAAGTATTACAGTACATATGGCATATACTGTATACACATGTGTGGGAGGCGCGGTGGCCTCATGGTTAGTGTGCTCAACTCCGGATCGAGTGGTCCAGGTTCAGGCCCTGGCCGGGGACATTGTGTTGCGTTCTTGGGCAAGACACTTTACTCTCACGGTGCCTCTCTCCACCCAGGTGCATAAATGGGTACCGGAGAACTTAATGCTGGGGCCGGGTAACCCTGCGCTGGACTTGCATCCAAACCATGGGAGAGTAGTAATACTCCTAGTCGCTTCATGCTACAGAAACGGGGATAAGCTTCGGCCTTAATGAGCCACTTCACTCGTAAGCAGACTTTACCTGTGTACACATGTACATAATATGGTAGTTAAATTGCCATATGAAACAGAAAAATCAGTTCTCATTTTTCTTCAAATTTTGAAAGCACTTGCATGGAATGCTCAACAGGTGAATTTTCTTGTAGTAATTTCAAGAGGAAGACTGTCATTTTAACTCCACTCATTTCATTTAATGATCGGCCGTTAATTGTTCTGTTTCTGACAGATAAGCTTTGAGCAATCTGGATCAAGGAGAAAGTAACATACCGGTATATCATTTTCTCACTAGCTTAAAAATGAAGTGTGTGGATGTGGCTTCATTAGTATGCAGCACATGAGTTTTTAGCATTCGTCTTCTGCATACCAATTAAGCCACCTTCACACACTGCATTTTTAAGCTAGTGAGAAAATGACGTCACTTTCTACTGGATCCAGCGCACTGAGGGCTTATCTGTCAGAACCACACCATGTGATGGCAGACCGTTAATGAAAAAAATTGCTGTGAAAATAATAATAGTTTTTCTCTTTAATGAACTGATTGCTTTAAATCTCACATTTCGAGTATTCGGTACACGAACTTTTGAAATGTGAAGAAAAAGAAGGAGTGATTTTTGATCATACAAGCCCTTTTAATTGCTTATCTAAATGCAGTGGTTTGACCAAAAAATGAAGCCATTGCATTCTGCCTTAAAACCAACTGAGTCAACAGGACTCTCAAGGTATTATTTTCCAAGGAAGTCCATGATTGATGCTTAAATTTACAGACATACATGTACTTTGCAGGGGTTGCTTTAAGATTTTTCCCAAAAAGTTCACAAGGATTGGGAGCTGGGCACTTTTAATTTGATTTGTTTATATTATAAAGCAAGCAAAAAAGGAAAAAACAGCTGGGAAAAGTCGTTGCAAGTTACAATAATTACCCTGCCTGGCAGAGGTATATATCTTTGATTTCTCTCAATAACGAGAAGAAAAGGAAACTTCTGCATGAATCACCTCATTGTTCTGTCATGCATTCGTGTTCGTGTGATGTCAATGCAGCCTTGCTTCCACTCTTCCACCAATGGGTAGGCATTAAAAATTCAAACTGGTTATAGCAGGTCTTAAAACCGGATGAGAGTTAAATAATTAGTCCAAAGTTCTGGAAGATATCTCGCTAGAGTCAGAAAGGGAAATCAAGAAAAAATCGATTATTAATTTCTCAGTGGTGCTCTACCCTTCCTTGATGAACCCTCAGACATCAAATCCATGATCCATACCAAAAAAACCACCACACGCAAACGCACCTGCATGTGAATTTTCCAGAGCTGATTTCTTGTAGAATCCAGAGTTATCTCGTCTGACAATTGCTTAATCCATTCTCTATCAGTCAATTTGTCAGGAAACCAAGGTAGCAAACAGCAGTCTCTTGTCAAAGGATCTTCAACTCCACGTAAATAGTCTCTGGTAACTTCCTCTTAATCCAGAGGAGAAAGAGAAAATTATAATAAAGCACCAACCATCATACAACAAATTTTATTTGCCCCCGCCATCAGCGAGTTAAAACCTATCCATTGTAAATGCAAGCGAGCTGGGTTGGTACAGCCATGAGCAGAGAGAAAATATCCTATTTTAATGAAGCCCACACCAGGTTCCATTTCTGTCAATCCTGGATCTGGCGACATACATGGAATACATTATTTTGTGGCTTCTCTACTCTGCTTCGAGCTTTATGAACTTTATTTAAGACTGTCAAGTGTATTTAGTGCTGTGCCACCACCTGGCAATAGGGACGATGTACAGAAATTAAATCAAATAAATTCATATCAAATGATTGGTTGGTTTTCCCAGGAGAGGGGAAAATGAAAGTACCCAGAGAGATACCTCTCGGAGCAGCGTAGAGAACCAAGTCAACCTCCAGAAATCAAACCTGGGCCACATTGGTGGGAGGCAGACCTGTACCCTTACCACTGTGCC
>NC_090890.1:0-36140 GCF_036669925.1 Montipora capricornis
GCACAAAGTTGTGGTGAATTTCTATGACAAAGATTTGTTCAGAAATCAAGTCTTCTTTAACTGCACACCCAGGGTTTACTGCTTAGTATCGGCTGAAATCGTCTCTCACTTCTCCCTGGCCGCGCTTCGGCATTTGATGAGGGCCAGTCTCGAGCTTTCTCAAGTTGTCTCCTCTTGCCAAAAGAATTCTGGGTAATTCTGCCATTCCATGACAAGGAATCAGTTACAGCATGCGCCGACGGAATGTTGTGCTGAACAGAGAGAAAAAACCAAGTGACCGATTCGCGTAGACAAAACCCCGGCGCCTGGAGCGTCATGACCAAACGAGTCATCCCGTGTGGATTTCGGCCCGCGGGGCGAGCGCTTTTGGACGCAGTTGGCCCTCCACTGCTTTTCTGCTACCGACCTTTGCCTTCCCGTACGGCATTGAGGGAGAGATAGGGCGGCCTAAACCATATGTGACAAATCCCGTCCGCCTACTCACAGCTCCCAACCGCCCTGGTCAATTTAACGTAAGAATTCGATGCCTTAAATATACATGGCAAAGTCATTTTATCTCTCATGTGGTAAGAAGGCACTGAATTCGCTCTCGCAGTAATTAACACCGCAAACAGTCGGTGCGCACGGCGGATATCGAGGGCGCACTACGTAACAGGTACACATAACATACATGCATGCATGCACAAAACTTTGATTTTATCTCGAATTTTAGGTTAACTCACTGCGATGCTAATGTCTGCGACGACATTACATATACAGCTAAAATACATATCATATACCAATACATACTAATGCAATATTTGAAGATAGACCAATCATACAGAAAAGTCTCGGGCTGTTACAAACACAATGCAGGCCCTTGATTCTCTTTTGGCAACCACAATAAGGCTCAGGTGGTACTGGATAAAATCACGGTAGCGCATTCCGCAACTTAGCTGCTATACTTAAGAAACTCAGACTAAGAAAGAAAACCCGTTCAAAAAAAACAAAAGAAAACTTTTGTACCAAGTACTATGATAGAGATTTCTTGTACGCGCTCCTTGCAATTAAGATGTAGAATCTGACTTTAACCAGTAAGAGACGACGTAATCTACAAATTCTACATTCTGGGTTAGTCGCTCATATTTTTTTTTTGTTCTCTTAGATTCCTTCTCGTGATTGACCCGATCGATCTCATCTAGAGAGGGGCGAAAAAAGCACAAACGTTCGTGGTGATTTTCTATGACAAAGATTTGTTCAGAAATCAAAACGTCCTTCTCTTAACTGCACACAAACACACCATTTAACCGCGGAGTCTCTCCTGGCTAGACAATCGTCTTCTCACTATTCTTACCCTGGCCGCGCCGCTCGCGCCATGTTGATGGCACCATCCTCGAGCTTCTCAAGTTGTCTCCTTCTTGCCCAAAAGAATTCTGGGTAATTCGCTGCCATTCCATGACAAGGTAACATTTACGCATGCGCCGAACGGAATGTTTTGAACAAGAGATAAAAACGCAGTACCCCTCCAGACACCGGCGCTGGAAGCGTCGTACCAAACGAATCCATGCCCGGGATTTCGGCCACGTGCGATCGCTTTTGGACGCAGTTGCCCCTTCACTGCTTTCTTCTGCTACCGACCTTAGCCTCCCGGTACGGCATTGAGGGAGTATATGGCCTCAGTCCCCTAAACCAGATGTGACAAATCCCACGCCTACTCACAGCTCCAAACCGCCCTTTCAATTAACGTAAGAATTCGATGCCTTAAATATACATGGCAAAGTGTCATTTATCTCTCATGTGGTAAGAAGCACTGAAGTCGCAGATTACAAAGCTGTGCGCACGCGCCCTAGTAGGTGTAACATACATACATGCATGCATGCATAAACTTTATTTCATCTCGAATTTTAGGTTAACTACAAGAGCTAATAGTCTTCGAGACATTACATTTACAGCTAAAATACATAGCATATACAGATACATACTAAATGCAGAATATTTGAAGATATACCAATTAAACAGAAAGGCCGCTGTACAAAATGCAGCACTTGATTCTCTTTTGAAACCAGTAAACTCAGTGGTACGGATAAAATCAGGTAGCGCATTCCGCAACTTAGCTGATACGTAAGAAAAAAAGACTAAGAAAGAAAAACCCTTCAAAAAAAAAAAAAGAAAACTTTTGTAAAGTACTATGAGGAGATTTTTGAACGCGCTCCTTGCATAAAGATGTAGAATCTGACTTTACCAGTAAGAGAACACGTAATCTGCAAATATAAATCTGGTTATTCTCTCATTTACATTATACCGTTCCTTTGACCCGACGATCACAGCGAAAAAAGCACAAAGTTGTGGTGAATTTTCTATGACAAAGATTTTGTTCAGAAATCAAAAGTCTTCTTTAACTGCACACACCAGGGTTACTGCTTAGTATCTGGCTAGAAATCGTCTTCTCACTTCTTACCTGGCCGCGCTTCGGCCATTTGATGAGGGCCAGTCTCGAGCTTCTCAAGTTGTCTCTTCTTGCCCAAAAGAATTCTGGGTAATTCTGCCATTCCATGACAAGGGAACATTTTACGCATGCGCCGACGGAATGTTTGAACAAGAGAGAAAAACGCAGTACCTCCAGACACCGGCGCTGGAGCGTCGTACCAAACGAGTCATCCCGGGATTTCGGCCCGTGCGATCGCTTTTGGACGCAGTTGGCCCTTCACTGCTTTCTGCTACCGACCTTGCCTCCCGGTACGGCATTGAGGGAGAGATATGTCGGCCCCTAAACCATATGTGACAAATCCCACGCCCTACTCACAGCTCCAAACCGCCCTTGTCAATTTAACGTAAGAATTCGATGCCTTAAATATACATGGCAAAGTCATTTTATCTCTCATGTGGTAAGAAGCACTGAAAGTCGCAGATTACAAAGCTGTGCGCACGCGCCCTAGTAAAGGTAACATACATACATGCATGCATGCATAAACTTTATTTTATCTCGAATTTTAGGTTAACTACAAGAGCTAATGTCTTCGAGACATTACATTACAGCTAAATACATAGCATATACAGATACATACTAAATGCAGAATATTTGAAGATATACCAATTAAACAGAAAGGCCGCTGTACAAAATGCAGCACTTGATTCTCTTTTGAAACCAGTAAACTCAGTGGTACGGATAAAATCAGGTAGCGCATTCCGCAACTTAGCTGATACGTAAGAAAAAAAGACTAAGAAAGAAAAAACCCTTCAAAAAAAAAAAAAAAAAACAGAAAACTTTTGTAAAGTACTATGAGGAGATTTTGAACGCGCTCCTTGCATAAAGATGTAGAATCTGACTTTACCAGTAAGAGAACACGTAATCTGCAAATATAAATCTGGTTATTCTCTCATTTACATTATACCGTTCCTTTGACCCGACGATCACAGCGAAAAAAGCACAAAGTTGTGGTGAATTTTCTATGACAAAGATTTGTTCAGAAATCAAAAGTCTTCTTTAACTGCACACACCAGGGTTACTGCTTAGTATCTGGCTAGAAATCGTCTTCTCACTTCTTACCCTGGCCGCGCTTCGGCCATTTGATGAGGGCTGAACAGTCTCGAGCTTCTCAAGTTGTCTCCTTCTTGCCCAAAAGAATTCTGGGTAATTCTGCCATTCCATGACAAGGGAACATTACGCATGCGCCGACGGAATGTTTGAACAAGAGAGAAAAACGCAGTACCTCCAGACACCGGCGCTGGAGCGTCGTACCAAACGAGTCATCCCGGGATTTCGGCCCGTGCGATCGCTTTTGGACGCAGTTGGCCCTTCACTGCTTTCTGCTACCGACCTTGCCTCCCGGTACGGCATTGAGGGAGAGATATGTCGGCCCCTAAACCATATGTGACAAATCCCACGCCTACTCACAGCTCCAAACCGCCCTTGTCAATTTAACGTAAGAATTCGATGCCTTAAATATACATGGCAAAGTCATTTTATCTCTCATGTGGTAAGAAGCACTGAAAGTCGCAGATTACAAAGCTGTGCGCACGCGCCCTAGTAAAGGTAACATACATACATGCATGCATGCATAAACTTTATTTTATCTCGAATTTTAGGTTAACTACAAGAGCTAATGTCTTCGAGACATTACATTTACAGCTAAAATACATAGCATATACAGATACATACTAAATGCAGAATATTTGAAGATATACCAATTAAACAGAAAGGCCGCTGTACAAAATGCAGCACTTGATTCTCTTTTGAACCAGTAAACTCAGTGGTACGGATAAAATCAGGTAGCGCATTCCGCAAACTTAGCTGATACGTAAGAAAAAAAAGACTAAGAAAGAAAAACCCTTCAAAAAAAAAAAAGAAGAAAACTTTTGTAAAGTACTATGAGGAGATTTTGAACGCGCTCCTTGCATAAAGATGTAGAATCTGACTTTACCAGTAAGAGAACACACGTAATCTGCAAATATAAAATCTGGTTATTCTCTCATTTACATTATACCGTTCCTTTGACCCGACGATCACAGCGAAAAAAGCACAAAGTTGTGGTGAATTTTCTATGACAAAGATTTGTTCAGAAATCAAAAGTCTTCTTTAACTGCACACACCAGGGTTACTGCTTAGTATCTGGCTAGAAATCGTCTTCTCACTTCTTACCCTGGCCGCGCTTCGGCCATTTGATGAGGGCCAGTCTCGAGCTTCTCAAGTTGTCTCCTTCTTGCCCAAAGAAATTCTGGTTAATTCTGCCATTCCATGACAAGGGAACATTTACGCATGCGCCGACGGAATGTTTGAACAAGAGAGAAAAACGCAGTACCTCCAGACACCGGCGCTGGAGCGTCGTACCAAACGAGTCATCCCGGGATTTCGGCCCGTGCGATCGCTTTTGGACGCAGTTGGCCCTTCACTGCTTTCTGCTACCGACCTTGCCTCCCGGTACGGCATTGAGGGAGAGATATGTCGGCCCCTAAACCATATGTGACAAATCCCACGCCTACTCACAGCTCCAAACCGCCCTTGTCAATTTAACGTAAGAATTCGATGCCTTAAATATACATGGCAAAGTCATTTTATCTCTCATGTGGTAAGAAGCACTGAAAGTCGCAGATTACAAAGCTGTGCGCACGCGCCCTAGTAAAGGTAACATACATACATGCATGCATGCATAAACTTTTTTTATCTCGAATTTTAGGTTAACTACAAGAGCTAATGTCTTCGAGACATTACATTTACAGCTAAATACATAGCATATACAGATACATACTAAATGCAGAATATTTGAAGATATACCAATTAAACAGAAAGGCCGCTGTACAAAATGCAGCACTTGATTCTCTTTTGAAACCAGTAAACTCAGTGGTACGGATAAAATCAGGTAGCGCATTCCGCAACTTAGCTGATACGTAAGAAAAAAGAGACTAAGAAAAAAACCTTCAAAAAAAAAAAAAGAAAACTTTTGTAAAGTACTATGAGGAGATTTTGAACGCGCTCCTTGCATAAAGATGTAGAATCTGACTTTACCAGTAAGAGAACACGTAATCTGCAAATATAAATCTGGTTATTCTCTCATTTACATTATACCGTTCCTTTGACCCGACGATCACAGCGAAAAAAGCACAAAGTTGTGGTGAATTTTCTATGACAAAGATTTGTTCAGAAATCAAAAGTCTTCTTTAACTGCACACACCAGGGTTACTGCTTAGTATCTGGCTAGAAATCGTCTTCTCACTTCTTACCCTGGCCGCGCTTCGGCCATTTGATGAGGGCCAGTCTCGAGCTTCTCAAGTTGTCTCCTTCTTGCCCAAAAGAATTCTGGGTAATTCTGCCATTCCATGACAAGGGAACATTTACGCATGCGCCCGACGGAATGTTTGAACAAGAGAGAAAAAAACGCAGTACCTCCAGACACCGCGCTGGAGCGTCGTACCAAACGAGTCATCCCGGGATTTCGGCCCGTGCGATCGCTTTTGGACGCAGTTGGCCCTTCACTGCTTTCTGCTACCGACCTTGCCTCCCGGTACGGCATTGAGGGAGAGATATGTCGGCCCCTAAACCATATGTGACAAATCCCACGCCTACTCACAGCTCCAAACCGCCCTTGTCAATTTAACGTAAGAATTCGATGCCTTAAAATATACATGGCAAAGTCATTTTATCTCTCATGTGGTAAGAAGCACTGAAAGTCGCAGATTACAAAGCTGTGCGCACGCGCCCTAGTAAAGGTAACATACATACATGCATGCATGCATAAACTTTATTTTATCTCGAATTTTAGGTTAACTACAAGAGCTAATGTCTTCGAGACATTACATTTACAGCTAAAATACATAGCATATACAGATACATACTAAATGCAGAATATTTGAAGATATACCAATTAAACAGAAAGGCCGCTGTACAAAATGCAGCACTTGATTCTCTTTTGAAACCAGTAAACTCAGTGGTACGGATAAAATCAGGTAGCGCATTCCGCAACTTAGCTGATACGTAAGAAAAAAAGACTAAGAAAGAAAAACCTTCAAAAAAAAAAAAAGAAAACTTTTGTAAAGTACTATGAGGAGATTTTGAACGCGCTCCTTGCATAAAGATGTAGAATCTGACTTTACCAGTAAGAGAAACGTAATCTGCAAATATAAATCTGGTTATTCTCTCATTTACATTATACCGTTCCTTTGACCCGACGATCACAGCGAAAAAAAGCACAAAGTTGTGGTGAATTTTCTATGACAAAGATTTGTTCAGAAATCAAAAGTCTTCTTTAACTGCACACACCAGGGTTACTGCTTAGTATCTGGCTAGAAATCGTCTTCTCACTTCTTACCCTGGCCGCGCTTCGGCCATTTGATGAGGGCCAGTCTCGAGCTTCTCAAGTTGTCTCCTTCTTGCCCAAAAGAATTCTGGGTAATTCTGCCATTCCATGACAAGGGAACATTTACGCATGCGCCGACGGAATGTTTGAACAAGAGAGAAAAACGCAGTACCTCCAGACACCGGCGCTGGAGCGTCGTACCAAACGAGTCATCCCGGGATTTCGGCCCGTGCGATCGCTTTTGGACGCAGTTGGCCCTTCACTGCTTTCTGCTACCGACCTTGCCTCCCGGTACGGCATTGAGGGAGAGATATGTCGGCCCCTAAACCATATGTGACAAATCCCACGCCTACTCACAGCTCCAAACCGCCCTTGTCAATTTAACGTAAGAATTCGATGCCTTAAATATACATGGCAAAGTCATTTTATCTCTCATGTGGTAAGAAGCACTGAAAGTCGCAGATTACAAAGCTGTGCGCACGCGCCCTAGTAAAGGTAACATACATACATGCATGCATGCATAAACTTATTTTATCTCGAATTTTAGGTTAACTACAAGAGCTAATGTCTTCGAGACATTACATTTACAGCTAAAATACATAGCATATACAGATACATACTAAATGCAGAATATTTGAAGATATACCAATTAAACAAAGAAAGGCCGCTGTACAAAATGCAGCACTTGATTCTCTTTTGAAACCAGTAAACTCAGTGGTACGGATAAAATCAGGTAGCGCATTCCGCAACTTAGCTGATACGTAAGAAAAAAAGACTAAGAAAGAAAAACCCTTCAAAAAAAAAAAAAAGAAAACTTTTGTAAAGTACTATGAGGAGATTTTGAACGCGCTCCTTGCATAAAGATGTAGAATCTGACTTTACCAGTAGTAAGAGAACACGTAATCTGCAAATATAAATCTGGTTATTCTCTCATTTACATTATACCGTTCCTTTGACCCGACGATCACAGCGAAAAAAGCACAAAGTTGTGGTGAATTTTCTAGACAAAGATTTGTTCAGAAATCAAAAGTCTTCTTTAACTGCACACACACCAGGGTTACTGCTTAGTATCTGGCTAGAAATCGTCTTCTCACTTCTTACCCTGGCCGCGCTTCGGCCATTTGATGAGGGCCAGTCTCGAGCTTCTCAAGTTGTCTCCTTCTTGCCCAAAAGAATTCTGGGTAATTCTGCCATTCCATGACAAGGGAACATTTACGCATGCGCCGACGGAATGTTTTGAACAAGAGAGAAAAACGCAGTACCTCCAGACACCGGCGCTGGAGCGTCGTACCAAACGAGTCATCCCGGGATTTCGGCCCGTGCGATCGCTTTTGGACGCAGTTGGCCCTTCACTGCTTTTCTGCTACCGACCTTGCCTCCCGGTACGGCATTTGAGGGAGAGATATGTCGGCCCCTAAACCATATGTGACAAATCCCACGCCTACTCACAGCTCCAAACCGCCCTTGTCAATTTAACGTAAGAATTCGATGCCTTAAATATACATGGCAAAGTCATTTTATCTCTCATGTGGTAAGAAGCACTGAAAGTCGCAGATTACAAAGCTGTGCGCACGCGCCCTAGTAAAGGTAACATACATACATGCATGCATGCATAAACTTTTATTTTATCTCGAATTTTAGGTAACTACAAGAGCTAATGTCTTCGAGACATTACATTACAGCTAAAAATACATAGCATATACAGATACATACTAAATGCAGAATATTTGAAGATATACCAATTAAACAAAAGGCCGCTGTACAAAATGCAGCACTTGATTCTCTTTTGAAACCAGTAACTCAGTGGTACGGATAAATCAGGTAGCGCATTCCGCAACTTAGCTGATACGTAAGAAAAAAAGACTAAGAAAGAAAACCCTTCAAAAAAAAAAAGAAACTTTTGTAAAGTACTATGAGGAGATTTTGAACGCGCTCCTGCATAAGATGTAAATCTGACTTTACCAGTAAGAGAACACGTAATCTGCATTATAAATCTGGTTATTCTCTCATTTACATTATACCGTTCCTTTGACCCGACGATGACAGCGAAAAACAAGCACAAACTTGTGGTGAATTCTCTATGACAACCAAAGATTTGTTTCAGATAATCAAATAGTCTTCTTTAACTGCTACAAACCAGTGGTTACCGCTGCTTTAGTTATCTCGGCTTCTCTAGAAATTCGTATCTCACTTCGTACCCTAACTGGCCGCGCCATTTGGCTCATTTCGATGAGGGACAGTATCGAGATTTCTCCAAGTTTGTCTCCTTCTTGCCACAAAAGAATTCGGAGTAATTCCTGCCATTCCATGAAAAGGGAATACATTTAACGCATGCGCCTGACGGAATGTTTGAACAAGAGAGAAAAAACGCAACTACAAGAGGACACCCCGATGTCAAGATTTCTACAGTAGTACCTTACAGACAAACGGAGACTTGGAGCGTAGCTTAACATAAAACGAGGTCAATCCGGGATTTCGGGCCCGGCGATCGCTTTTGGACGCAGTTGGCCCATTCACTGCATTTCTGCTAACGACCTTGTCCTCCGCCAGAGTTACGGGACAGTGAGGGAGCATATGTCGGCCCAACTCGTATGTCCAAGCCCACGCCTACGCATCGAGCTTCCAAAGAACGCCGACACGAATTCCTAGTCAAAAGCGTAGAAACGTAAGATAATTCGAATCGCACAATACTTACATGGGCAAATAGTCCATTTTTATCTCTCATGTGTGGTAAGAAGAGGCACTGACACGTCGACGTAGTAAGAACGAAAACTTAACCATAGGAAGACTCGCTGCGCAACGACGCCCCTAGAACATGTTAAATCCATACTATGCTGGCACTGCCATAAACTTTATTTTATCTCGGAAACGTTTAAGGTCTAATACAAGAGCTAATGTCTTCGAGACATTTAATTTACATGTTAACAGACAGTTAGCACTTATAACAGGATACATACTAAATGCAGAATATTTGAAGATATACCAATTAAAAAGAAAGGCCGCTGTAGAAAAATGCGAGAACGCACTTGATTCAGCTGTTTGAAACCAGTAAACTCAGTCGCGTACGGATAATAAAATCAGGCGGTTTTAGCGCATTCCGCACACCTTAGTTTGGATACAAAAGATAAGAAAACAAAATACGAGACAATGCCTAGAAGAAAAAAACCCTTCAAAAAAAACAAAAAAGAAAACTTTTTGTAAAGCTACTATGAGGACGATTTTATTGAACGCGCGTGAGACGATCTCGGCTCCTTGCATAAAAGGTGTAGAATCATGACTTTACCAGTAATGAGAACAGATAAGCTGCAAATACTTGAATATGGTTATTCTCTCAGTTACATTACCCTCACCAGTTCGGATGTGACCCGACGATCACGGCGAAAAAAACACGCAAAAAGGTGTGAATACCGTGTGATACTTGACTCTAGTGATCAAAGATTGATTCAGAATCAAAAAAAGTGCATCGCTCGAAACAAAAGGGTAGGCAATTCTTTAACTGCACAGGCACAGCAGAGGGTTTATGCAGGGGACATCGAGCGACCGACGTATGCATATGTATCTGGGGCAGATACTAAGACAAAGATACTCGACTTCCGCCGGAGAAGTCGCAGTCTCATCTCTTAAACGTGGGGACGCGCCTACCGGCCATATGATTAACTACGGGGGGCCCACATGAGTATCCGAGCACGAGTCTTCACACAGTGGTCTCACTTCTGCCCCAATTCAAGAATTCTGGGTAATTCTGCCAGTCCAGTGACAAGCCGGGGAGGAACACCTTACGCACCTTCTCCGTAATGCCGGCAACGCACGACTCCGCCGCGACGGAAGGTTTGACAGAGGAGATGGTAGGAGAGAGCAATTAGAAACAACGCTAGTACCTCCTTCAGAAACCGGCGCTGGAGCGTCGTTCTCGAGATAACTCCCGGGCTCTCGGCTCAGTGCGATCGCTACCAAACGTAGTTAAAGCTTCATCCTTTCTGCCTACCGACCTTGCCCTCACGAGTACCGGACAGTGATGGAAGAGGGGATTATTGTCGGCCCTCCTTAAAACATATGGTGACAAATTCAAAACAAGCGCTCCGGAAATAGCCACAGGACTACGACAACAGCCATATCTTGTTCATTTACACGTATCGAATTCGTGCCCTTGCAATATAACATGGGCCTAAATCCAGTTTTATTCTCTCATGTGGTAAGAGGGCGGGAAACTGAAAGTCGTGACAGACGGATTACAAAGCTGTGCGCACGCGCCCTAGAGTAAACCGGTAAGATACCCTACCATGCAGGCATGCGATAAACTTTACTTTATCTTCCGAATTTTAGAGTTAACTCACAAGACGCTAATGTCGGTCGAGGACCATTTACATATTACAGCTTACAAAGTACATGTAGCAGTATACATAGATACATAATAAATGAAGACATATTTGCAAGACAAATTACCAATTATCCACACAGAAAAGCATGAACGCTGTAGCAAAACTGCCAGAGACCCAGCTTGATTCTCTTTTGAAACACAAAATACTTCAAAGTGAACCCCGAGGATACGGATACAGACAGTATATAAGCACGAAGGGTTTTCTACAGAACTGCGCATCTCGCAACAACTATAGCCGATGGCAATACGTATATGAGCAAGAACAAGACAGCCTTATAAGAACAGAAAAAACCCCCTCTCAAAAAAAATAAAAAAAGAGAACACATTGTTGGCAAAGTACTATTGAGGACGGATTTTGAACGCGCTCCTTGAAGAAAGATGTAGAATCTGACTTTACCAGTAGACTCGGTAACTCCGAGAAACACGTAAGCTGAAAATCAAATCTGGTGATCTCTCCCATTTACATTATTACCGTTTACTGCGACCCGCGACGATCCAGCGAAAACAAAAAAAGCACAAAAGTTGTGGTTGAATTTATCGATGACAAAGATTTAGTTCACCGAAAAATCAAAAGTCTTCTATTTAAATGCACACACCAGGGTTACTGCTTAGATTCTGGCTAGAAATCTTCTTCTCATTCTTACCCTGGACGCGATTCGGCCATTGATGAGTGGCCCAGTCTCGAGCCCTTCTCAAAGTTTTCTCATTCTTGCCACCAAACAGAATTCTGAGGAGGTAACTTCTGCCATTCCAAGAGCGCAAGGGAATACATTTACGCATGCGCCGCGACTCCGGGAATGTTTTGAACCAGAAGAGAAAAAAGGCAGTACCTCCAGACCCCGGCAAGCTGGAGCGTTCATTACTCAAAAAGAGTAATCAATTGAGGGGATTTTCGGCCTGTGCAGAGTACGTTCTCTTTGGACGCAGAGTTGGCCTTTCAATCGCTTTCTGCTACCGACCTTGCATCCCGGTACCGGCATTGAGTGGAGATGATATGTCACGCGCCCACACTAAACGACTGTGACCAATCATCCCACGACTACTCAAAGCTCCAAACCGCCCTTGTCAATTTGAACGTAAGAATTCGATGCCGTAATTATCACGGCAAAGTCATTTTAGACTCTCATGTCCTGTAAGAAGCACTGAAAGTCGCCGCTTACAAAGCTGTGCGCACGCGCACACCTAGAGTGAAGGTTAACATACATACATGCCTGATCACCATGCAATAATTTTATTTTTCTCGACTTTGAGCGGTAAATACAAGAGCTAATGTCTTCGAGACACTTACATTTACAGCTAACATACATAGAATATACAGATACATACTAAATGCAGTATATTTGCAGATATACCAATTAAACGAAAGGCCGCTGTGCACAAAATGCCAGCACTTGATTCTCTTTGAACCCAGTAAACTCAAGTGGTACGGAATTACAAATCACAGGCTTAGCGCATTCCGCAACTTTCAGAGTACGATAAGACACCAAGACTCAGAAAGCACAACCCCCTTCACAAACACCAAGAAAAAACGCCAACTTTTGTCAAGTATCTTATTGAGGAGATTCTTGAACGCGCTCCTTGCATAAAGATTGTTAGAATCTGACTTTACCAGTAAGTAGATATCCACGTAAACTGCCAATATAAAATCTGGTTATTCTCTAATTAAACATTATACCGGTCCTTTTGACCCGGACCGCATCCCAGCGGAACAAAGACCAAAGTTGTGGTGAATTGTCCCTATGACAAAGATTTGTTCAGAAGATCAAAAGTCTTATTAACTGCACACCACCAGGTTTTATGCCCTAGTATCTGGCTACTTGCAATCGTTACTTATCACTTCTTACCCTGGCCGCGCTCGGCCATTTGTATGAGGGCCTGTCTCGAGATCTCAAGTTGGTCTCACCTCTATGCCCAAAAGAATTCTGGGTAATTCTGCCAATCCATGACATTACAACCCCCGGGCACAATTTACGCATGCGAGACGGAATGTATGAACAAGGAACGGAAAAAACGCAATAAAATAGTCATCACCGCAGATCGGCGCTGTGACGGCGTAAGCTACCAAACGTATATCTCATCCCGGGATTTAGGACGTGCGATCGGCTTCTGGTAAGCAGATTTGGCAGCTTCAATGACTTCTGCTACCGACCTTGCCTCCCCAAGGCTTACGGCATTTGCAGGGGAGAGATTATATCGTGTCGGCCCCCTAAAACATATGGGACGCAAATCCCACGACTAATCACAAGCTCCCCAAACCGCCCTTGGCAATTTAACGTTTCAAGAAATTCGATTCATGCTTAAAATATACATCGGGCAATAGCATTTTTTCATTTATCTATCATGTCGTAAGACAGGATAGCGACGAAGCACTGCAAAGCATCGCAGATTAACAAAGCTACAGCTGAGCACCGCGCCCTAGTAAAGGTAACATACATACATGCATGCACGCATAAAACTGTTTATTTTATCTCCGAACTCTTAGGTTAACATACAAGAGCTAAATGTCTTCGAGACATTACATATTACAGCCCTAAAATCACCATAGCATATACCGATACAAACTAAAAGCAGAATAGTTGAAGAATATACCAATCTACCCCCAACCCACAGAAAGCCCCCACCCCCCTAAGGCCGTCTGTACAGAAACTGCAGACTCTTGATTCGCATTTTGAAACACAGTTAACAATCAGTGGTTACGCGATATTAAAATCAGGCTCCGCGCCTTCCGCAACTTAGCTGAACTACGTAAGAAAAAAAAAGCGACCTAAGAAGAAAAACCCTTCAAAAAAAAAAAAAAAGAAACTTTTGCTAAAGTAATATGAGGCGATTTTGAACGCGTTCCTTGCATAAAGATGTAGAATCTGATCTTTACCAGTAAGAGAAACACGTAATCCTGCAAATATAAATCTGGTTAGTTCTATCATTTACCTATACTCCGTTCCTTTTGACACCGAACGATCACAGCGCCTCCGAATAAAAAAAGCACAAAGTTGTGCCGTGACACTTTTCTATGACAAAGATTTGTCAGAAATCACAAAGTCCTTCTTAAACTGCACACTACTATGGGTACTGCTTAGTATCAGGCAGACAATAGAAATCGTCTTACACTTCTTACCATGGCCGCGATTCCGGCCATTTGATGAGGGACAGTCTCGGCCCAGCTTCTCAAGTTGTCTCCCTCTTGCCAAAAGAACTTCTTGGGGATTTTGCCATTCACACTGGCAAACGGGAACATCTTACGCACTGCGCCGACGGAACTTGTCCAATTTCTCCTTTTTCTCTCTGACACAAGAGAGAAAAACGCCCTTCCCCTTACCTTAGTACCCCTTTCTCTCTACTCTTAGTACCTCCAGACACCGGAGCTGCGGAGCGTCGTATACCCAAAACGAGTACATACCGGGATTTCGGACCCGTGCGATCGCTTTTGGAACGCAGTTGGCCCTTCACTGCTTTCTGCTACCGACCTTGCCTACCCGGTACGGCCATTTGAGGGCAGAGAAGATGTCCGGACCTCTAAACCATATGTGCACAAATCCCACGCCTACTCACAGCTCCAAAACCCCGCCCTGGTGCAATTTAAAGATAAGAATTCGATGCCTTCTACAAATATACATGGCAAAGGTCATTTTATCTCTCATGTGGTAAGAAGCACTGAAAGTCGCATATTACAAAGCTGTGCGCACGCGCCCTAGTAAAGGTACAAAGCTGTGCGCACGCGCCCTAGTAAAGGTAACATACATACATGCATGCATGCATAAACTTTATTTATCTCGAATTTTAGGTTAACTACAAGAGCTAATGTCTTCGAGACATTACATTTACAGCTAAAATACATAGCATATACAGATACATACTAAATGCAGAATATTTGAAGATATACCAATTAAACAGAAAGGCCGCTGTACAAAATGCAGCACTTGATTCTCTTTGAAACCAGTAAACTCAGTGGTACGGATAAAATCAGGTAGCGCATTCCGCAACTTAGCTGATACGTAAGAAAAAAAGACTAAGAAAGAAAAACCCTTCAAAAAAAAAAAAAGAAAACTTTTGTAAAGTACTATGAGGAGATTTTGAACGCGCTCCTTGCATAAAGATGTAGAATCTGACTTTACCAGTAAGAGAACACGTAATCTGCAAATATAAATCTGGTTATTCTCTCATTTACATTATACCGTTCCTTTGACCCGACGATGACAGCGAAAAAAGCACAAAGTTGTGGTGAATTTTCTATGACAAAGATTTGTTCAGAAATCAAAAGTCTTCTTTAACTGCCACACCAGGGTTACTGCTTAGTATCTGGCTGGAAATCGTCTTCTCACTTCTTACCCTGGCCGCGCTTCGGCCATTTGATGAGGGCCAGTCTCGAGCTTCTCAAAGTTGTCTCCTTCTTGCCCAAAAGAATTCTGGGTAATTCTGCCATTCCATGACAAGGGAACATTTACGCATGCGCCGACGGAATGTTTGAACAAGAGAGAAAAACGCAGTACCTCCAGACACCGGCGCTGGAGCGTCGTTACCAAACGAGTCTCCCGGGATTTCGGCCCGTGCGATCGCTTTTGGACGCAGTTGGCCCTTCACTGCTTTCTGCTACCGACCTTGCCTCTCCGGTACGGCATTGAGGGAGAGATATGTCGGCCCCTAAACCATATGTGACAAATCCCACGCCTACTCACAGCTCCAAACCGCCCTTGTCAATTTAACGTAAGAATTCGATGCCTTAAATATACATGGCAAAGTCATTTTATCTCTCATGTGGTAAGAAGCACTGAAAGTCGCAGATTACAAAGCTGTGCGCACGCGCCCTAGTAAAGGTAACATACATACATGCATGCATGCATAAACTTTATTTTATCTCGAATTTTAGGTTAACTACAGAGCTAATGTCTTCGAGACATTACATTTACAGCTAAAATACATAGCATATACAGATACATACTAAATGCAGAATATTTGAAGATATACCAATTAAACAGAAAGGCCGCTGTACAAAATGCAGCACTTGATTCTCTTTTGAAACCAGTAAACTCAGTGGTACGGATAAAATCAGGTAGCGCATTCCGCAACTTAGCTGATACGTAAGAAAAAAAAACTAAGAAAGAAAAACCCTTCAAAAAAAAAAAAAAGAAAACTTTTGTAAAGTACTATGAGGAGATTTTGAACGCGCTCCTTGCATAAAGATGTAGAATCTGACTTTATCCAGTAAGAGAACACGTAATCTGCAAATATAAATCTGGTTATTCTCTCATTTACATTATACCGTTCCTTTGACCCGACGATCACAGCGAAAAAAGCACAAAGTTGTGGTGAATTTTCTATGACAAAGATTTGTTCAGAAATCAAAAGTCTTCTTTAACTGCACACACCAGGGTTACTGCTTAGTATCTGGGCTGGAAATCGTCTTCTCACTTCTTACCCTGGCCGCGCTTCGGCCATTTGATGAGGGCCAGTCTCGAGCTTCTCAAGTTGTCTCCTTCTTGCCCAAAAGAATTCTGGGTAATTCTGCCATTCCATGACAAAGGGAACATTTACGCATGCGCCGACGGAATGTTTGAACAAGAGAGGAAAAACGCAGTACCTCTCCAGACACCGGCGCTGGAGCGTCGTACCAAACGAGTCATCCCGGGATTTCGGCCCGTGCGATCGCTTTTGGACGCAGTTGGCCCTTCACTGCTTTCTGCTACCGACCTTGCCTCCCGGTACGGCATTGAGGGGAGAGATATGTCGGCCCCTAAACCATATGTGACAAATCCCACGCCTACTCACAGCTCCAAACCGCCCTTGTCAATTTAACGTAAGAATTCGATGCCTTAAATATACATGGCAAAGTCATTTTATCTCTCATGTGGTAAGAAGCACTGAAAGTCGCAGATTACAAAGCTGTGCGCACGCGCCCTAGTAAAGGTAACATACATACATGCATGCATGCATAAACTTTATTTTATCTCGAATTTTAGGTTAAACTACAAGAGCTAATGTCTTCGAGACATTACATTTACAGCTAAAATACATAGCATATACAGATACATACTAAATGCAGAATATTTGAAGATATACCAATTAAACAGAAAAGGCCGCTGTACAAAATGCAGCACTTGATTCTCTTTTGAAACCAGTAAACTCAGTGGTACGGATAAAATCAGGTAGCGCATTCCGCAACTTAGCTGATACGTAAGAAAAAAAGACTAAGAAAGAAAAACCTTCAAAAAAAAAAAAAAAAACTTTTGTAAAGTACTATGAGGAGATTTTGAACGCGCTCCTTGCATAAAGATGTAGAATCTGACTTTACCAGTAAGAGAACACGTAATCTGCAAATATAAATCTGGTTATTCTCTCATTTACATTGATACCGTTCCTTTTGACCCGACGATCACAGCGAAAAAAAGCACAAAGTTGTGGTGAATTTTCTATGACAAAGATTTGTTCAGAAATCAAAAGTCTTCTTTAACTGCACACACCAGGGTTACTGCCTTAGTATCTGGCTAGAAATCGTCTTCTCACTTCTTACCCTGGCCGCGCTTCGGCCATTTGATGAGGGCCAGTCTCGAGCTTCTCAAGTTGTCTCCTTCTTGCCCAAAAGAATTCTGGGTAATTCTGCCATTCCATGACAAGGGAACATTTACGCATGCGCCGACGGAATGTTTGAACAAGAGAGAAAAACGCAGTCGTACCTCCAGACACCGGCGCTGGAGCGTCGTACCAAACGAGTCATCCCGGGATTTCGGCCCGTGCGATCGCTTTTGGACGCAGTTGGCCCTTCACTGCTTTCTGCTACCGACCTTGCCTCCCGGTACGGCATTGAGGGAGAGATATGTCGGCCCCTAAACCATATGTGACAAATCCCACGCCTACTCACAGCTCCAAACCGCCCTTGTCAATTTAACGTAAGAATTCGATGCCTTAAATATACATGGCAAAGTCATTTTATCTCTCTCATGTGGTAAGAAGCACTGAAAGTCGCAGATTACAAAGCGCTGTGCGCACGCGCCCTAGTAAAGGTAACATACATACATGCATGCATGCATAAACTTTATTTTATCTCGAATTTTAGGTTAACTACAAGAGCTAATGTCTTCGAGACATTACATTTACAGCTAAAATACATAGCATATACAGATACCATACTAAATGCAGAATATTTTGAAGATATACCAATTAAACAGAAAGGCCGCTGTACAAAATGCCAGCACTTGATTCTCTTTTGAAACCAGTAAACTCAGTGGTACGGATAAAATCAGGTAGCGCATTCCGCAACTTAGCTGATACTAAGAAAAAAAGACTAAGAAAGAAAAACCCTTCAAAAAAAAAAAAAGAAAACTTTTGTAAAGTACTATGAGGAGATTTTGAACGCGCTCCTGCATAAAGATGTAGAATCTGACTTTACCAGTAAGAGAGAACACGTAATCTGCAAATATAAATCTGGTTATTCTCTCATTTACATTATACCGTTCCTTTGACCCGACGATCACAGCGAAAAAAGCACAAAGTTGTGGTGAATTTTCTATGACAAAGATTTGTTCAGAAATCAAAAGTCTTCTTTTAACTGCACACACCAGGGTTACTGCTAGTATCTGGGCTGGAAATCGTCTTCTCACTTCTTACCCTGGCCGCGCTTCGGCCATTTGATGAGGGCCAGTCTCGAGCTTCTCAAGTTGTCTCCTTCTTGCCCAAAAGAATTCTGGGTAATTCTGCCATTCCATGACAAGGGAACATTTACGCATGCGCCGACGGAATGTTTGAACAAGAGAGAAAACGCAGTAAGTACCTCCAGACACCGGCGCTGGAGCGTCGTACCAAACGAGTCATCCCGGGATTTCGGCCCGTGCGATCGCTTTTGGACGCAGTTGGCCCTTCACTGCTTTCTGCTACCGACCTTGCCTCCCGGTACGGCATTGAGGGAGAGATATGTCGGCCCCTAAACCATATGTGACAAATCCCACGCCTACTCACAGCTCCAAACCGCCCTTGTCAATTTAACGTAAGAATTCGATGCCTTAAATATACATGCAAAAAGTCATTTTATCTCTCTCATGTGGTAAGAAGCACTGAAAGTCGCAGATTACAAAGCTGTGCGCACGCGCCCTAGTAAAGGTAACATACATACATGCATGCATGCATAAACTTTATTTTATCTCGAATTTTAGGTTAACTACAAGAGCTAATGTCTTCGAGACATTACATTTACAGCTAAAATACATAGCATATACAGATACATACTAAATGCAGAATATTTGAAGATATACCAATTAAACAGAAAGGCCGCTGTACAAAATGCAGCACTTGATTTCTCTTTTGAAACCAGTAAACTCAGTGGTACGGATAAATCAGGTAGCGCATTCCGCAACTTAGCTGATACGTAAGAAAAAAGACTAAGAAAGAAAAACCCTTCAAAAAAAAAAAAAAGAAAACTTTTGTAAAGTACTATGAGGAGATTTTGAACGCGCTCCTTGCATAAAGATGTAGAATCTGACTTTACCAGTAAGAGAACACGTAATCTGCAAATATAAATCTGGTTATTCTCTCATTTACATTATACCGTTCTTTGACCCGACGATGACAGCGAAAAAAGCACAAAGTTGTGGTGAATTTTCTATGACAAAGATTTGTTCAGAAATCAAAAGTCTTCTTTAACTGCACACACCCGGGTTACTGCTTAGTATCTGGCTGGAAATCGTCCTTCTCACTTCTTACCCTGGCCGCGCTTCGGCCATTTGATGAGGGCCAGTCTCGAGCTTCTCAAGTTGTCGTCTCCTTCTTGCCCAAAAGAATTCTGGGTAATTCTGCCATTCCATGACAAGGGAACATTTTACGCATGCGCCGACGGAATGTTTGAACAAGAGAGAAAAACGCAGTACCTCCAGACACCGGCGCTGGAGCGTCGTACCAAACGAGTCATCCCGGGATTTCGGCCCGTGCGATCGCTTTTGGACGCAGTTGGCCCTTCACTGCTTTCTGCTACCGACCTTGCCTCCCGGTACGGCATTGAGGGGAGAGATATGTCGGCCCCTAAACCATATGTGACAAATCCCACGCCTACTCACAGCTCCAAACCGCCCTTGTCAATTTAACGTAAGAATTCGATGCCTTAAATATACATGGCAAAGTCATTTTATCTCTCATGTGGTAAGAAGCACTGAAAGTCGCAGATTACAAAGCTGTGTGCGCACGCGCCCTAGTAAAGGTAACATACATACATGCATGCATGCATAAACTTTATTTTATCTCGAATTTTAGGTTTAACTACAAGAGCTAATGTCTTCGAGACATTACATTTACAGCTAAAATACATAGCATATACAGATACATACTAAATGCAGAATATTTGAAGATATACCAATTAAACAGAAAGGCCGCTGTACAAAATGCAGCACTTGATTCTCTTTTGAAACCAGTAAACTCAGTGGTACGGATAAAATCAGGTAGCGCATTCCGCAACTTAGCTGATACGTAAGAAAAAAAGACAAGAAAGAAAAAAAACCCTTCAAAAAAAAAAAAAGAAAACTTTTGTAAAGTACTATGAGGAGATTTTGAACGCGCTCTCCTTGCATAAAGATGTAGATCTGACTTTACCAGTAAGAGAACACGTAATCTGCAAATATAAATCTGGTTATTCTCTCATTTACATATTACCGTTCCTTTGACCCGACGATCACAGCGAAAAAAGCACAAAGTTGTGGTGAATTTTTCTATGACAAAGATTTGTTCAGAAATCAAAAGTCTTCTTTAACTGCACACACCAGGGTTACTGCTTAGTATCTGGCTAGAAATCGTCTTCTCACTTCTTACCCTGGCCGCGCTTTCGGCCATTTGATGAGGGCCAGTCTCGAGCTTCTAAGTTGTCTCCTTCTTAGCCCAAAAGAATTCTGGGTAATTCTGCCATTCCATGACAAGGGAACATTTACGCATGCGCCGACGGAATGTTTGAACAAGAGAGAAAAAACGCAGTACCTCCAGACACCGGCGCTGGAGCGTCGTACCAAACGAGTCATCCCGGGATTTCGGCCCGTGCGATCGCTTTTGGACGCAGTTGGCCCTTCACTGCTTTCTGCTACCGACCTTGCCTCCCGGTACGGCATTGAGGGAGAGATATGTCGGCCCCTAAACCATATGTGACAAATCCCACGCCTACTCACAGCTCCAAACCGCCCTTGTCAATTTAACGTAAGAATTCGATGCCTTAAATATACATGGCAAAGTCATTTTAATCTCTCATGTGGTAAGAAGCACTGAAAGTCGCAGATTACAAAGCTGTGCGCACAGCGCCCTAGTAAAGGTAACATACATACATGCATGCATGCATAAACTTTATTTATCTCGAATTTTAGGTTAACTACAAGAGCTAATGTCTTCGAGACATTACATTTACAGCTAAAATACATAGCATATACAGATACATACTAAATGCAGAATATTTGAAGATATACCAATTAAACAGAAAGGCCGCTGTACAAAATGCAAGCACTTGATTCTCTTTTGAAACCAGTAAACTCAGTGGTACGGATAAAATCAGGTAGCGCATTCCGCAACTTAGCTGATACGTAAGAAAAAAAGACTAAGACCAAAAAACCCTTCAAAAAAAAAAAAAGAAAACTTTTGTAAAGTACTAGGAGGAGATTTTGAACGCGCTCCTTGCATAAAGATGTAGAATCTGACTTACCAGTAAGAGAACACGTAATCTGCAAATATAAATCTGGTTTATTCTCTACCCATTTACATTATACCGTTCCTTTGACCCGACGATGACAGCGAAAAAAGCACAAAGTTGTGGTGAATTTTCTATGACAAAGATTGTTCAGAAATCAAAAGTCTTCTTTAACTGCACACACCAGGGTTACTGCTTAGTATCTGGCTAGAAATCGTCTTCTCACTTCTTACCCTGGCCGCGCTTCGGCCCATTTGATGAGGGCCAGTCTCGAGCTTCTCAAGTTGTCTCCTTCTTGGCCAAAAGAATTCTGGGTAATTCTGCCATTCCATGACAGGGAACATTTACGCATGCGCCGACGGAATGTTTGAACAAGAGAGAAAAACGCAGTACCTCCAGACACCGGCGCTGGAGCGTCGTACCAAACGAGTCATCCGGGAATTTCGGCCGGTGCGATCGCTTTTGGACGCAGTTGGCCCTTCACTGCTTTCTGCTACCGACCTTGCCTCCCGGTACGGCATTGAGGGAGAGATATGTCGGGCCCCTAAACCATATGTGACAAATCCCACGCCTACTCACAGCTCCAAACCGCCCTTGTCAATTTAACGTAAGAATTCGATGCCTTAAATATACATGGCAAAGTCATTTTATCTCTCATGTGGTAAGAAGCACTGAAAGTCGCAGATTACAAAGCTGTGCGCACGCGCCCTAGTAAAGGTAACATACATACATGCATGCAATGCATGAAAACTTTATTTTATCTCGAATTTTTTAGGTTAACTACAAGAGCTAATGTCTTCGAGACATTACATTTACAGCTAAAATCCATAGCATATACAGATACATACTAAATGCAGAATATTTGAAGATATACCAAATTAAACCGAAAGGCCGCTGTACAAAATGCAGCACTTGATTCTCTTTTGAAACCAGTTAAACTCAGTGGGTACGGATAAAATCAGGTAGCGCATTCCGCAACTTAGCTGATTACGTAAGAAAAAAAGACTAAGAAAGAAAAACCCTTCAAAAAAAAAAAAAGAAACTTTTGTAAAGTACTATGAGGAGATTTTGAACGCGCTCCTTGCATAAAGATGTGAATCTGACTTTACCAGTAAGAGAACACGTAATCTGCAAATATAAATCTGGGTTATTCTCTCATTTACATTATACCGTTCCTTTGACCCGACGATCACAGCTAAAAAAGCACAAAGTTGTGGTGAATTTTCTATGACAAAGATTTGTTCAGAAATCAAAAGTCTTCTTTAACTGCACCACCAGGGTACTGCTTAGTATCTGGCTCAAGAAATCGTCCTTCTCACTTCGTACCCTGGCCGCGCTTCGGCCATTTGAGAGGGCCAGTCTCGAGCTTCTCAAGTTGTCTCCTTCTTGCCCAAAAGAATTCTGGGTATTCTGCCATTCCACTGACAAGGGAACATTTACGCATGCGCCGACGGAATGTTTGAACAAGAGAGAAAAACGCAGTACCTCCAGACACCGGCGCTGGAGCGTCGTACCAAACGAGTCATCCCGGGATTTCGGCCCGTGCGATCGCTTTTGGACGCAGTTGGCCCTTCACTGCTTTCTGCTACCGACCTTGCCTCCCGGTACGGCATTGAGGGAGAGATATGTCGGCCCCTAAACCATATGTGACAAATCCCACGCCTACTCACAGCTCCAAACCGCCCTTGTCAATTTAACGTAAGAATTCGATGCCTTAAATATACATGGCAAAGTCATTTTATCTCTCATGTGGTAAGAAGCACTGAAAGTCGCAGATTACAAAGCTGTGCGCACGCGCCCTAGTAAAGGTAACATACATACATGCATGCAGGCATAAACTTTATTTTATCTCGAAATTTTAGGTTAACTACAAGAGCTAATGTCTTCGAGACATTACATTTACAGCTAAAATACATAGCATATACAGATACATACTAATGCAGAATATTTGAAGATATACCAAGGGCCAGAAAGGCCGCTGTACAAAATGCAGCACTTGATTCTCTTTTGAAACCAGTAAACTCAGTGGTACGGATAAAATCAGGTAGCGCATCTTCCGCAACTTAGCTGATACGTAAGGAAAAAAGACTAAGAAAGAAAAACCCTTCAAAAAAAAAAAAAAAGAAAACTTTTGTAAAGTACTATGAGGAGATTTTTGAACGCGCTCCTTGCATAAAGATGTAGAATCTGACTTTACCAGTAGAGAACACGTAATCTGCAAATATAAATCTGGTTATTCTCTCATTTACATTATACCGTTCCTTTGACCCGACGATGACAGCGAAAAAAGCACAAAGTTTGTGGTGAATTTTCTATGACAAAGATTTGTTCAGAAATCAAAAGTCTTCTTTAACTGCACTCCCACCAGGGTTACATGCTTAGTATCTGGCTGGAAATCGTCTTCTCACTTCTTACCCTGGCCGCGCTTCGGCCATTTTGATGAGGGCCAGTCTCGAGCTTCTCAAGTTGTCTCCTTCTTGCCCAAAAGAATTCTGGTTAATTCTGCCATTCCATGACAAGGGAACATTTACGCATGCGCCGAACGGAATGTTGAACAAGAGAGAAAAACGCAGTACGCCCATGTCCCATCACACCGGCGCTGGAGCGTCGTACCAAAACGAGTCATCCCGGGATTTCGGCCCGTGCGATCGCTTTTGGACGCAGTTGGGCCCTTCACTGCTTTTCTGCTACCGACCTTGCCTCCCGGTACGGCATTGAGGGAGAGATATGTCGGCCCCTAAACCATATGTGACAAATCCCACGCCTACTCACAGCTCCAAACCGCCCTTGTCAATTTAACGTAGAATTCGATGCCTTAAATATACATGGCAAAGTCCATTTTATCTCTCATGTGGGTAAGAAGCACTGAAAGTCGCAGATTACAAAGCTGTGCGCACAGCGCCCTAGTAAAGGTAACATACATACATGCTCATGCATGCTAAACTTTATTTTATCTCGAATTTTAGGTTAACTACAAGAGCTAATGTCTTCGAGACATTACATTTACAGCTAAAATACATAGCATATACAGATACATACTAAATGCAGAAATTTTAAGATATACCAATTAAACAGAAAGGCCGCTAAGTACAAATGCAGCACTTGATTCCTCTTTTGAAACCAGTAAACTCAGTGGTACGGATAAAATCAGGTAGCGCATTCCCGCAACTTAGCTGATACGTAAGAAAAAAAAGACTCGTGAAAGAAAAACCCTTCAAATGTAATTTCCGCAAAAAGAAAACTTTGTAAGTACATATGAGATTTTGAAACGCGCATCCTTGCATAAAGATACTGTAGAATCTCTGACTTTACCAGTAAGAGAACACGTAATAGAGGCTGCAAATATAAATCGATGTTATTCTCTCAGCTTACATTATACCGTTTCCTTGTACCCGACGATGGACAGCGAAAAAAAGCACAAAGTTGTGGTGAATTTTCTATGACAAAGATTTGTTCAGAAATCAAAAGTCTTCTTTAACTGCACACACCAGGGTTACTGCTTAGTATCTGGCTGGACAATCGACCTCACTTCTTACCCTGGGCCGCGCTTCGGCCCATTTGATTAGGGCCAGTCTCGAGCTGTTTCTCAAGTGGTCTCCTCTTGCCCAAAAGAATTCTGGGTAATTCTGCCATTTCATGACAAGGGAACATTTGCGCATGCGCCGACGGAATGTTTGAACAAGAGAGAAAAACGCAGTACCTCCAGACACCGGCGCTGGAGCGTCGTACCCAAACGAGTCATCCCGGGATTTCGGCCCGTGCGATCGCTTTTGGACGCAGTTGGCCCTTCACTGCTTTCTGCTACCGACCTTGCCTCCCGGTACGGCATGAGGGAGAGATATGTCGGCCCCTAAACCATATGTGACAAATCCCACGCCTACTCACAAGCTCCAAACCGCCCTTGTCAATTTAACGTAAGAATTCGATGCCTTAAATATACATGGCAAAAGTCATTTTATCTCTCATGTGGTAAGAAGCACTGAAAGTCGCAGATTACAAAGCTGTGCGCACGCGCCCTAGTAAAGGTAACATAACCATACATGCATGCATGCATAAACTTTATTTATCTCGAGAAGGTTAACTACAAGAGCTAATGTCTTCGAGACATTACATTTACAGCTAAAAACATAGCATATACAGATACATACTAAATGCAGAATATTTGAAGATTACCATTAACAAGAAAAGGCCGCTGTACAAAATGCAGACCCTTGATTCTCTTTTTAAACCAGTAAACTCAGTGGTACGGATAAAATCAGGTAGCGCATTCCGCAACTTAGCTGGTACGTAAGAAAAAAAGACTAAGAAAGAAAACCCTTCAAAAAAAAAAAAGAAAAACTTTTGTAAAGTACTATGAGGAGATTTTGAACGCGCTCCTTGCATAAAGATGTAGAATCTGACTTTACCAGTAAGAGAACACGTATCTGCAAATATAAATCTGGTTATTCTCTCATTTACATTATCCGTTCCTTTGACCCCGACGATGACAGCTGAAAAAAGCACAAAGTTGTGGTGAATTTCTCTATGAACAAAGATTTGTTCAGCAAATCAAAAGTCTTCTTTAACTGCACACACCAGGGGTACTGCTTGTTATCTGGCTGAAAGAATCGTCTTCTCACTTCTTACCCTGGCCGCGCCTTCGGCCATTTGATGAGGGCCAGTCTCGAGCTTCTCAAGGTTGTCCTCCTTCTTGCCACAAAAGAATTCTGGGTAATTCTGCATTCCATGACAAGGGAACATTACGCATGCGCCGACGGAATTTTTGAACAAGAGAGAAAAACGCAAGTACCTCCAGACACACCGGGCGCTGGAGCGTCCGTACCCAACGAGCTCATCCCGGGATTTCGGCCCGTGCGATCGCTTTTGGACGCAGATTGCCCTTCACTGCTTTTCTGCTACCGACCTTGCCTCCCGGTACGGCATTGAGGGAGAGATATGTCGGCCCTAACCATATGTGACAAATCCCCGCCTACTCACCAGCTCCAAACCGCCCTTGTCATTTTAACGTAAGAATTCGATGCCTTAAATATACATGGCAAAGTCATTTTATCTCTCATGTGGTAAGAAAGCACCTGAAAGTCGCAGATTACAAAGCTGTGCGCACGCGCCCTAGTAAAGGTAACATACATACATTTCATGCATGCATAAACTTTATTTTAATCTCTTTATTTTATCTCGAATTTTAGGTTAACTACAAGAGCTAAGGTCTTCGAGACATTACATTTACAGCTAAAATACATAGCATATACAGATACATACTAAATGCAGAATAGTTGAAGATATACCAATTAAACAGAAAGGCCGCTGTACAAAATGCAGCACTTGATTCTCTTTTGAACCAGTAAACTCAGTGGTACGGATAAAATCAGGTAGCGCATTCCGCAACTTAGCTGATACGTAAGAAAAAAAGACTAAGAAAGAAAAACCCTTCAAAAAAAAAAAAGAAAACTTTGTAAAGTACTATGAGGAGATTTTGACGCGCTCCTTGCATAAAGATGTAGAATCTGACTTTACCAGTAAGAGAACACGTAATCTGCAAATATAAATCTGGTTATTCTCTCATTTACATTATACCGTTCCTTTGACCCGACGATCACAGCGAAAAAAGCACAAAGTTGTGGTGAAGTTTCTATGACAAAGATTTGTTCAGAAATCAAAAGTCTTCTTTAACTGCACACACCAGGGTTACTGCTTAGTATATGGCTAGAAATCGTCTTCTCACTTCTTACCCTGGCCGCGCTTCGGCCATTTGATGAGGGCCAGTCTCGAGCTTCTCAAGTTGTCTCCTTCTTGCCCAAAAGAATTCTGGGTAATTGTGCCATTCCATGACAGGGAACATTTACGCATGCGCCGACGGAATGTTTGAACAAGAGAGAAAAACGCAGTACCTCCAGACACCGGCGCTGGAGCGTCGTACCAAACGAGTCATCCCGGGATTTCGGCCCGTGCGATCGCTTTTGGACGCAGTTGGCCCTTCACTGCTTTCTGCTACCGACCTTGCCTCCCGGTACGGCATTGAGGGGGGGATATGACGGCCCCTAAACCATATGGGACAAAACCCACGCCTACTCACAGCTCCAAACCGCCCTTGTCAATTTAACGTAAGAATTCGATGCCTTAAATATACATGGCAAAGTCATTTTCTCTCATGTGGTAAGAAGCACTGAAAGTCGCAGATTACAAAGCTGTGCGCACGCGCCCTAGTAAAGGTAACATACATAACATGCATGCATGCATAAACTTTATTTTATCTCGAATTTTAGGTTAACTACAAGAGCTAATGTCTTCGAGACATTACATTACAGCTAAAATACATAGCATATACAGATTACATACTAAAGCAGAATATTGAAGATATACCAATTAAACAGAAAGGCCGCTGTACTATTTGCATCACTTGATTCTCTTTTGTAACCAGTAAACTCAGTGGTACGATTACATTGAGGTTGCGCATTCCGCAACTTAGCTGATACGTAAGAAAAAAAGACTAAGAAAGAAAAAACCCTTCAAAAAAAAAAAAGAAAACTTTGTAAAGAACTATGAGGACATCTTGAACGCGCTCCTTCCATAAAGATGTAGCACCTGACTTTACCAGTAAGAGAACACGTAATCAGCACCTCTCAATCTCGGTATTCGCTCATTTACATTATCCCGTCCCTTTGACCGACGATGACAGCAGAAAAAAGCACAAAGTTGTGGTGAATTTTCTATGACAAAGATTTGTTCAGAAATCAAAAGTCTGCTTTAACTGCACACCCCAGGTTCCGGCTTAGTATCTGGCTGGAAATCGTCTTCTCACTTCTTACCCTGGCCGCGCTTCGGCCATTTGATGAGGGCCAGTCTCGAGCTTCTCAAGTTGTCTCCTTCTTGCCCAAAAAAATTCTGGGTAATTCTGCCATTCCATGACAAGGGAACATTTACGCATGCGCCGACGGAATGTTTGAACAAGAGAGAAAAACGCAGTACCTCCAGACACCGGCGCTGGAGCGTCGTACCAACACGAGTCATCCCAGAGGATTTCGGCCCGATTGCGATGTCGCGCTGTTTGGAAAGCTCGCAGTTGGCCCTTCACCGCATTTCATGCTACCAGCACCTCATGCCTCCCGGTATTCGGCATTGAGGGAGAGATACTGTCGGCCCCTAAACCCATCATGTGACAATCCCACGCTACTACAACAGCTCCAAACCGCCCTTGTCAAATTAACGTAAGAATTCGACGAGGCCCTTAAAAACGTATACATGGCAAAAGCCTTTTTTTTGTTCAATTTTATCTCTCAGTTTGTGGTAACCAGAAAGCAGCTGATAAGTCGCAGCGATTACCAAAGCGCTGTGCGCAACGCGTCCCCTAGCTATTAATCGGTAACATTAAACTCCTATTACATCCGCATGCATGCAATTAAACTTTTATTTTCATCTCGATACTTTAGGGATAACTACAAGACCCCGCTAATGTCTTCGACGTATCTTTACATTTACAGCTAACATACATAGCATATACAGATACATACTAAAATGTCAGAAATATTTGAACGACATATACCAATTAAAACAGAAAGGCCGCTGCTACAAAACTGCAGCACTTGATTCTCTTTTGAAACCAGGTAAACTCAGTAGGTACGGATAAAATCAGGTAGGCGCATTCCGCAAACTTAGCGCTGGATACGTAAGAAAAAAAAGACTAAAGAACAGAAAAACCCTTCACACAACAAAAAAAAAAAAACGGAAACACTTGTGTAATTATGTACTATGAGGAGATTTTGAAACGCGCTACCTTGCATAAAGATGTAAGACATCTGACATTTCACCAGTAAATGGAGAAAGAACACGTTCAATCTGCAATCAAAATTCTGGTTTATTCTCTCTCATTTACATTTTACCTGTCTTTTGACCCGCCGATCACAGCCGAAACAAAAAAGCACAAAAGTTGATGACTGGGTGAATTTTCTATGACAAAGATTTGGTCAAGAAATCAAAAGTTGTCTTTAACTGCACACCACCAGGGTTACTGACTTCGTATATGGCAGATAAATAGTCTTCTCACTTCTTACCTAGGCCGCGCCTTCGAGCCATTTGATGAGGTCCCAGTCCATACGGATCTTCTCCAGTTGTTCTCCCTTTGCTGCCCAAAAGAATTCTGGGTAATTCTGCCAGTCCATGACAAGGGAACATTTACGCATGCGCCGACGGAAGTGTTTGAACAAGAGAAAAAAGCGCAGTACCTCGCGACACCGCCGCTGGAGCGTCGTACCAAACGAGTCATCCCGGATAATTCGGCCCGTGTGCTATCGCTTTTTGGACGCGGTTGGCCCTCATCTGCTTTCTGCTAACCGACCGTTGCCTCCCGTTTCACGGCATTGAGGGAGATATATGTTCTGCCCCTAAACCATAGGTTGACAAATCCCACGCCTACTCACAGCTCCACAACCGCCCTTGTCAATTTAACGTAGGAATTCGATGCCATCTAAATATACATGGCAAAGTCGTTTGTCTCTCATGTGGTAAGAGGCACTGAAAGTTCGCAGATTACAAAGCGGTGCGCACGCGCCCTATTACAGGTAACATACATACATGCATTCATGCATAAACTTTATTTTATCTCGAATTTTAGGTTAACTACAAGAATCTAATGTTCCTTGCGAGACATTACATTTACAGCTAATAATACCTAGCATATAGAGCATACATACTAAATGCAGAATATTTGAAGATATAGCCATTAAACAGAAGGCCCGCTGTACAAAGTGCAGCACTTGATTGTCTTTTGAAACCCGTAAACTCAGTGGTACTGATAAAATCAGGTAGCGCATTCCGCAACTTAGCTGAAACGTAAGAAAACAAGACTATGAAAGAAAAACCCTTCAAAAAAAGAAAAAGAAAAACGTTTGTAAAGTGCTTGATAGGAGATTTTGAACGCGCTCCTTGGCATCAGATGTAGAATCTGACTTTACCAGGAAGAGAACACGTAATCTGCAAATATAAATCTGGTTATTCTCTCGATTTACATTATACCGTTTTCCTTAATGCAACCCGACGATCACAGCGAAAAAAGCACAAAGTTGTGGTGAATTCTCTATGACCAATGATTTGTTTCAGACAAACTTCAAAGTCTTCTTAATAACCTGCATCACACGACCACGGTTACTGCTGTAGTATCTGGGCTAAAATCGTCTTCTCACTTCTTCCCCTGGCCTGCGCGTTCGGCCATTTGATGAGGGCCAGTCTCCGATCCTTCTCAAGTTGTCAATACCATTCTTGCCCAAAGATGACCCTGGGTAATTCTGCCATTCCATTACAAGGGAACATTTACGCATGCGCCGACAGGAAATGTTTTGAACAAGAGAGAAAAACGGCAGTACGCACAGACACCGGCGCTGGAGTCGTCGTACCAGACCGTAGTCATCCCGGGATGGTTCGCCCCCCGTTTTTTTGCGATCGCGGTTTGGACGCATTTGGCCCTATCACTGCTTTCCTGCTACCGACCCTTGCCGGAAAAAAAAAAAAAAAAGGGGGGGGGGGAAGGTCCGGTACGTGCATTGAGGGATGAGACTTTCGGCCCCTAACCCATATGTGGCATCCCAACGCCCCTACTCACAGCCTCCAAACCGCCGGCTTGTCAATTGTACGTAATAATTTCGATGCCTTAAATATACATGGCACACACAGTCATTTTATCGGGTCTCATGTGGTAAGATGCACTTCAAGTCTCAGATTGCAAGAAACTGTGCAACACGCGCCCTAGTAGAGTGGTAACATACATACATGCGATGCATGCATAACTTTATTTTGATCTCGAATTTTAGGTTAACGCGGTGCACAGAGGGGCTAAATTTCATCGAGACATTTACATTTAACAAAGCTAAAATACTACTAGCCTATACAGATACCAGTACTAAAATGCGCAATATTGGAAGATATACCAATTAAACAGAAAGGCCGCTGTGTACCAAAATGCAGAACTTGATTCTCTTTGGAAACCAGTAAACTCAGTGGTACGGATAAAATCCGGTAGCGGCATTCCGCACAACATAGCTTCGATACGTAAGAAAACAAGACTAAGAAAACGACAAAACCCTTACAAGAAAAAAAAAGAAAACTTATTGAGGTAAAGTACTATGACGCGATTTTGAACGACCTCGCTTAGCAACAATACAGATGTAGAGAATCTGACTTAACCAGTAAGATAACACGTAATCTGTCAAATATAAATCGGGTTATGTCTCTCATTTACATTATCCCGTTCCTTTAAGGGCCCGACGATTCAGCGGGTAGCTAAAAAGCACAAAGTTGGATTTGGGATGAAGTTCTCTATGACAAAGTATTTGTTCACAGTGGCGAGAAAGGGGCGGGGTGGGGTCTTTAACTGCACACCACCAGGGTATACTGCTGAGTGATCTGAGCTAAAATCGTCTTCCTCACGTTCTGAGCCCTGGCCGCAGTCTTCGGCCAGTTGATGAGGGCCAGTTCTCGAGCTTCTCAATAGATGTCTACCTCTTGCCCAAAAGAATTCTGGTAAATTCTGCCATTCCATGACACGGGGAACATTTACGCATGCGGCCGACGGGAATGTTTTGAACAAGAGAATGAAAAACAGAGTACCTCCAGACACCGGCGCTGTAGCGTCGTACCAAACGATTCATCCCGCGGATTTAACGGCCCGTGCGATCGCTTTTTGGTGGACGCAGTTGGCCCTTCACTGCTTTCAATCTACCGCATAAACCAAAATAAAAGCCCTCCCGGTACGGCATTGGAGGAGAGATATGTCGGCCCCCTAAACCATATGTGACAAATCCCCCGCCTACTCACAGCTCCAAACCGCCCTTTTCATTTTAAGGCGGGTACGAATTCGAACATGCGGTTAAATATACATGGCAAAGTCGTTTATCTCTCATGTGGTAAGAGGCACTGAAAGTCGCAGATTAAACAAAGCGTGGTGCGCACGCGACACCTAGTAAAGGTCACTCGTAGCGGTACCTGTGCCTTCGTGCATAACAACATTTCTGTTATCATCTCGAATTTTAGGTTAACTGGACAGAGAGCTAATGTTTTCGAGACATTACATTTACAGCTAAAATACCTAGCAAAGATAATACCAAGATACATACTAAATGGGCAGAATAGTTGAAGATATACCAAATATAAAACAGAAAGGGGCCGCTGTACCAACTAAAGCAGCACTTGAGTAAATCTCTTTTGAAAAAACCAGACTAGAAACAAAAAATCCGGTGTACGGATGAAAATCAGATTCTAACTCAATCCAAGCAACTTAGCTAGATCCGTAAGAAAAAAGACTAGAAAGAAAACACCCTTCAAAAACAAAAAAGTACAAACGTTTGTAACTTACTTATGAAGAGATTTTGAACGCGCTCCGCGTTGTCATAAAGAGGTAGAATCTGACTGTTGACCCGTAATCGAACACGTAATCTGCAAATATAGAATCTAGGTTATTCTCTCAGATAAAAAATAAAAATCCATATAATACCGTTCCTTTGGCCCCGACGATCACAGCGCAAAAGCACAACGTTGGTGGTGAATTGCTCTATGACCAAAGATTGTATATCAGAAATCAAAGAAAACAAAAGCTTTAAACTGCACAAAAAAACACCAGGGTTACAAATGCTTCGTATCTGGCTGGAAATCGTCTTCTCACTTCTTACCCTGGCCGCGCTTCGGCCATTTGATGAGGGCCAGTCTCGAGCTTCTCAAGTTGTCTCCTTCTTGCCCAAAAGAATTCTGGGTAATTCTGCCATTCCATGACAAGGGAACATTTACGCATGCGCCGGCAGATGGGTTGAACAAGAGAGAAAAGCGCAGTACCTCCAGACACCCGGCGCTGGAGCGTCGTACCAAACGAGTCATCCCGGATTTCGGCCCGTGCGATCGCTTTTGGACGCAGTTGGCCCTTCACTGCTTTCTGCTACCGACCTTGCCTCCCGGTACGGCATTGAGGGAGAGATATGTCGGCCCCTAAACCATATGTGACAAATCCCACGCCTACTCACAGCTCAAACCGCCCTTGTCAATTTAACGTAAGAATTCGATGCCTTAAATATACATGGCAAAGTCATTTTATCTCTCATGTGGTAAGAAGCACTGAAAGTCGCAGATTACAAAGCTGTGCGCACGCGCCCTAGTAAAGGTTTTGTGTTGACCCACGAATGACAGCGAAAAAAAAGCACAAAGTTGTATGGGTGAATTTTCTATGACAAAGATTTGTTCGAAAATATCAAAAGTCTTCTTTAACTGCACACACCAGAGTTACTGCTTTAGTATCTGGCTGGAACATCTTCCTTCCCTCACTTCTTACAACTGGCCGCGCTTCGGCCATTTTGATGGAGGGCCAGTCTCAGAGCTTCTCAGTGTGTCTCCTTCTTGCCCAAAAAGAATTCGGGGTAATTCTCCAGTTTCCATGACAAGGGAACATTTACGAATGCGCCGACGGATGTTTGAACACGATGAGAAAAACGCAGTAGTAACCTCCGACACCGGCGCTGGAGCGTCGTACAAACGAGGTCATCCCGGGGGATTTCGGCCCGTGCGATCGCTTTGCGGAGCAGTTGCGCCCTTCACTGCTTTTCTGCTACCGACCTTGCCGCCAGTACGGCATTGAGGGAGCGATATTCGCCCCTAAACCATATGTGACAATCCCACGCCTGACTCACAGCTCCAAACCGCCTTGTCAATTTACGTAAGAATTCGATCCTTAAATAACATGGCAAGTTCTTTTATGGCATCTCTGTGGTAAGAGGCACTGAAAGTCGCAAGATTACAAAGCTGTGCGCCACCGCCCTAGTAAAGGTAAATACATAACAGCATGCATGCATAACTTTATTTTTATTTTTATCTCGAATTTTAGGTTAACTACAAGAGCTAATGTCTTCGAGACATTACATTTACAGCTAAAATACATAGCATATACAGATACATACTAAATGCAGAATATTTGAAGATATACCAATTAAACAGAAAGGCCGCTGTACAAAATGCAGCACTTGATTCTCTTTTGAACCAGTAAACTCAGTGGTACGGATAAAATCAGGTAGCGCATTCCGCAACTTAGCTGATACGTAAGAAAAAAGACTAAGAAAGAAAACCCTTCAAAAAAAAAAAAAACTTTTGTAAAGTACTATGAGGAGATTTTGAACGCGCTCCTTGCATAAAGATGTAGAATCTGACTTTACCAGTAAGAGAACACGTAATCTGCAATATAAATCTGGTATCTCTCATTTACATTATACCGTTCCTTTGACCCGACGATGACAGCGAAAAAGCACAAAGTTGTGGTGAATTTTCTATGACAAAGATTGTTTCAGAAATCAAAAGTCTTCTTTAAACTGCACACACCAGGGTTACTGCTTAGTAGACTGGCTGGAAATCGTCTTCTCACTTCTTACCCTGGCCGCGCTTCGGCCATTTGATGAGGGCAGTCTCGAGCTTCTCATTGTGTCTCCTTCTTGCCCAAAAGAATTCTGGTAATTCTGCCATTCCATGACAAGGGAACATTTACGCATGCGCCGACGGAATGTTTGAACAAGAGAGAAAAACGCAGTACCTCCAGACACCGCGCTGGAGCGTCGTACCAAACGAGTCATCCCGGGATTTCGGCCCGTGCGATCGCTTTTGGACGCAGTTGGCCCTTCACTGCTTTCTGCTACCGACCTTGCCTCCCGGTACGGCATTGAGGGAGAGATATGTCGGCCCCTAAACCATATGTGACAATCCCACGCTACTCACAGCTCCAACCGCCCTTGTCAATTTAACGTAGAATTCGATGCCTTAAATATACATGGCAAAGTCATTTTATCTCTCATGTGGTAAGAAGCACTGAAAGTCGCAGATTACAAAGCTGTGCGCACGCGCCCTAGTAAAGGTAACATACTACATGCATGCAGGCATAAACTTTATTTATCTCGAATTTTAGGTTACTACACGAGCTAATGTCTTCGAGACATTACATTTACAGCTAAAATACATAGCATATACAGATACTCCTAAATGCAGAATATTTGAAGATTACCAATTAAACAGAAGGCCGCGCTGTACAAAATGCAGCACTTGATTCTCTTTTGAAACCAGTAAACTCAGGGTACGGATAAATCATGTAGCGCATTCCGCAACTTAGCTGATACGTAGAAAAAAGACTAAGAAGAAAAACCCTTCAAAAAAAAAAAAGAAAACTTTTGTAAAGTACTATGAGGAGATTTTGAACGCGCTCCTTGCATAAAGATGTAGAATCTGACTTTACCAGTAGAAACACGTATCTGCAAATATAATCTGGTTATTCTCTCATTTACATTATACCGTTCCTTTGACCCACGATGACAGCGAAAAAAGCCAAAGTTGTGGTGAATTTTCT
>NC_090890.1:38740-55171 GCF_036669925.1 Montipora capricornis
GATTAATGTACATATCCGGCCACCAAATTACCTCGAACTCACGTGTAGCCTTCCCTCTCCTTCGCCCATTACCAAACATGCCCGGCATGTCGGTTGTTGACTGTTGTTATTGCTATTGCTCTTTCTTGCTTTCGCCTTTGCAAGGGCGATGGCTGATGCTCCACTGAGAGATCCCTCATCTGCCGGCTCTTTCTCTCCATAAGAAGACTTGTTAACAACCAAAGGTGTCAAACTGCTCTGAAAAACAGCTTTGACCTCTTCCATCTCAAAGCACTTCCAGGAAATCGCGCAGCCCTTTTCTATACCGGTGGTTTTCCAGTGGGGGCGTCTACAGGACAGTCGTATCTTTCAACCTTCATCCATTTTCCTGTACGCAAAATGGAAAACATTCGTTACACCACAGCATAGTTAATTTAGGGAATTCACTGTTTACATTTTGTTTCATCAACATACGAGTTTGCTCACAGAAGGCATATTGCCTTTGACGTCTTGTGTTATTGGTCTCACTCGTGCCTTACATTTTCCCAGAGGATCGTCCACGCGACAGTTATCCTGTACAGCTGGGGGATTAATGTTCGCGTGCCGAGTGGCGAAGTCGAGGGATTTCGCGAGCCACTAAGCTGCGAGTAGACACCATCCTCACGCGGTTCCATTAAAACAAAAAAAATCTCTCCAGGTTTGCATACGCACTTAAACCCCACGTATGCGTGTTAGGCGACGATTAACGGAACAAAAGCGATACAGGATGGCAAGAATCTACTTTCAATTAACTTCAAGTTCAAGTGATTACATGAGTCTGTGTTTACGCCAAAATCATCTTAATTTTACTTCAAACAATAGCAATCCTTACATGAACGGTCATTCACTTGCCTGATACTTTAGGATGTAAAGTCGAGGTCATGCTTTCAGCAACGCCAGATAGCCACAACTTGTAAGTTTGAAAAAGTGTTTGACTTGGTGATCTTATGTATGGTTTTGGCACTGACATTATGGTTTCTCTATCGTAAAATGGCAATTGTTTGACTCGCCTCGGCGACGGATGCCTCGTCGTCCTGTGCTTCAGCAAGGCAGTCGAAGTGGTGAATTTCTTATCACCATTATCACAGTGTGTCTTGTATGGAACCATTTTGCAACCGAATAGTAGTCCTGTTCCTGCAAGGTTTATTATGCTTGATCTTTAAAGATTATCACACCCCCATTATCCAATCACAGTCCTACTTTTTTGTCCTAACATGAAATGCCGCAAATTACACTTTATTGGTGTGCAAGTAGTCTCATTACGGACCTAGCTATAGTGCGCGATGGATTTAGATGAAAGAGAGAGAAACAGACGGCTTTACTTTAAAGATATTAGAAAAAAAAAAAACAACGAAGGGCAGAGAGGAAGAGAGGAGAGTACGAGAGAAAGAACAAGGAAAAAGCTGATGCGCAACTTGGCGGAAACCAGGATTTTGAGCCGCAAGCTTCGCAAAAACTGTACCGTAACTGCAGCAGTGTTGCCGAGGATGCGGTCACAATACTTTTAAACTTAAATTAAGCTTTCCGTTTCGAAAAGTTAAAGAAATTTGTCCAACATTCAAGTCCAAATTGTTCGTGAAAAACCACGTTTTCAGTCCATCATCAGCTCCGTAACCAGGCCTCAGGCTTGTAGCCAAGCCTCTAGCTAGTTACCAGTTCCTACACTTCAATTTCGTGGGAACTCCACGACAAGCAGAGAAGATTGAGAAAATGGAAGTGGAAGTATCAGCGAAAAATCCCGAATTGTAGAAGACAACGCTGTTGAGAAGAAAAAGGCTGAAGAACAGTGTAACCGATTGCAGGCTTCGAAAGCGTCGCAATTGGTTGGAAATTGTTCAGCGACAACGGTAGCCCACGGCGAGAAATTTGAAGAACCACGAAGCACAAAACCAGTCAAGAGAACCCAGGTGGCGGAAAGCGAAAGCTTTTTACGGGAAATTGATCGGAAACTCCTAAAACCTTTGAGGAAGACAATCGGTTCGGGAACTTTTGGAGTCTGCCAACTTGCCGAATACAGAGATTGGACTGTGGTTGTGAAAGAATTTCGAAGCCGCAGCGGGCGAGAAGACGTCAAAGCCGAGGTCTTGTACGAGGCAAAAGTAATTGCCAAGTTAGGAGACCATCAAGGCTTACCATTTTTGTTTGGCGTCCAAACTAAAGTAAAACCGTACAGTATTGTTTTGCAGTTTCTCGGCACAAAAGAGCATAGTCTTACGGTGTGGCGTGCTGCGTTTAAGAAGAAGCTGAGCTGCGACGAGTGGATTCGGGTGTTAGATAGTATCGCTGAAATGCTTCATTATATTCACTCCAAAGGGTATCTACATAACGATCTTAAGGCGAACAATGTGGTCTTGGTGGTATGCAGGTCAATCCAGTCATCATTGATTTTGGTAAAAGTACGAAGATCAACTCGCCGAAGCTCAAGAAGAAAACCCTTTCCAAATCAGAGCAGAAGACTTATCGGGAAACGTACCCACACATTGCTCCCGAAATCGTCTGTGGTGAAGCAACTGTGTCGACTGCTAGCGATGTTTATTCATTAGCAAAATTGACGGAATTTATTTGCAAGAAGACCGATTTAAACCTGGGTGCAAAACGGCTGTTATTGAAAAATCTGGCCTTATCAGAGAACCCTGTCACTAGGCCACAGTTGACTGAATTCCTTTTGAATTAAATACATCATAAGTTCGCTACCTAAGGAAAATTAACAAAGCGGATGTTCGAAGGTGTAATAGTTGTCAAGTTTTATTCCTTGGTTATCGAATTCCCTATGAAACTAGAAATGGGTTCTTTTAAAGTGAGACTGAAAACTGAATAGCCGTTGATGTTGAGAAAAGTTTATACCAGGCAAAACAAGTTGCATCGTTAAGAAAAGTTTTCCATTTTCAATTGCGTAATGCTGGCCGTTGTAAATCATGAGTACTTAAGTAAATGTTTTAGGAATTACTTCCGACTTCGAAAGATCATTCGAAAGATCAAAGCCAACCCCATCAGCAAGTATTATTGAGAAAACAATATGTGTAGATGTGTAGTTCCAGAAAATATACATATTTTTGTTTAGCATTGCACACTACTCATTAAATTTCAGTTTAACTTTATAGCAGAGCTCCGCGCGCGCCAAAGGTGGACGCGCGGTAGTTAAGAAAATTTGGTTTTATAGCTATGACGTCATAAACGTCCACTCCTCCATGTATGCCAATGTGACCAGTATCATGCTAGTTTACAGCAAACATCTTTGATATTGGACATCCATCTTTTGACTGACACCTGTCAAAACAAGGTATCCGCTGACCAGTATCACGTGACCATATGGCAGGCTCAAGCTTAGAGCTCACCAAGGTCAGCTGTTTTTTAAAGTTTACTACTGACCAGTTACTGGTTTTCGTTTGGATTGCAGGCTCAACCCGGGTAACTCACCTGAACCTAAGTCAGGCTTCATTTTTCACACGCTTTGTGTGGCTCGATGCAGGTACACGGCCATACTATATATAAACGAGAGTACTCATACAGTCAACGCTTTTCATGTTCAGGTGGAAAACGGTTTGAAAGATGTTTTCTTTCTGCATTTTTCGCTGGTTTCAATCCAGTTTGACATATCATGATATTTGTGGTCGACACTGGTGGCTACACAGTTATTCAAGTCAAGCATCGGAGGGATGTAAACTTAAAGCTCAGTGTTTATTTTTAATTTACTTAGAGCTGCTTTTTTCTCTGTATTGCAATTTTTGGCATAGCTTTAGAAGCTTTGATAAGGTTACATGTTGCCCGGAGGACCTATGTCTAGAACAGAAACGAAAGGACTGAGCGAAAGAGAACGACAACGACAAAACAGAATACTAGTAATAGCTCATACTTAGCACACAAATTTTACGGATGCGTTATTTAAAGTGGATGCGTATTTTTAAAAGTTGGTTTAATCGGTTCTTCTTTTGTTCAGGAATGAGAATCATTTTTATTGTCAACTGGAATTAATCTCTACTCTTTTAGACATAAAGAGAGAGTTTATTTTGTTGTTTTGTTTTCCTCTAAAATGCGAGCAAACAAGTGCTTTTTTAATCCGTTTGCCCAATTGGTTTTCGTTGTGTCTCGACAGGGACAATTTTGCCCTTATGTTATAAACACGTATTTGCAATGAGTTCTCGTAAAATTATGCAACACAAACTAGCTTGTGTTTTCAGAAGTTTGTTTGAAGCACCCAAACGTTATTTAAATGTTGGAGCAGATCATGTTTGAAGTTCGTCCTTTCTTGGTTGCATTGCCGTAGTTTGTCGATTCTTGTACCAAGCCAATTTCACTGGAAAAACCGATGTCGCACTCATCCTTCTTGATTCATGTGATATCAGTTTTTAGCGTAAAATTTACCGTGGAATTCACTAGTTAGGCAATGAATTTTTCTATAGAAGAAAGGAAAGAAAATGATTTCATTATTAAAGCAGCAACCGGAAACATCAAAATGCGAACAATTGGAAACCTTTTATTTTCACAAACCCTACAGGCAGTAAGAATAAATAACCAGGGAGCTGTGCTTTTAGGCTTGGCTAAATCTATATATCACTTTTTTTCTAAGATCACTTCCCCGCCTCTTCTCCCCAGGAAATTCCAGTGACCGTCTGTGGAGAGAGTATGGATACATATATTTACCGGAAGGGGGAGAGGGAGTAAAGGAAGGGGAATGCCTGCTATAACAATCCCATTTTTTATTCCACCCATCAATTTCACTATAATCCTGTTATGTCATCTGTCAAGATAACCGCTAATCAGAATATTCAAATACCAATAAGGGGAAGGGAAGTGCAAACTGTTTGTTATAAATAATTTGCATGTCATCAACCATACCAATCAGACCGAATCACAGTCACTATCCCAAGTTGCTAAAATTGTACGTGTATGGGGTGATTAAATATTTTAGGAAGTACCCATCAACTCTACTCTTTCAGGTAGTCAATAAATTCTGTATGTGAAAATCACATTTCTTTTGTTTTGACTGGTTTTGTCGAAGGTTTTAGATAACTTGTGGAATAGTTTAAAGCCAATTTATAAGTAATATAAAGTTAAGTTAATGTGAACAACCATGAAAGGGAGGTCAGGGAAGTTATATGACCATGTATTCTCAATGTACATTTCTGTCACACAATCTGTCGGTAAGACAAATACTGTCTCATTGTGTTGAAAGGTCAAATTCACCTTTCAGGTCATTGTGGTGAGTTATTCCCAGTCCAATCGGATGTATGCTTTTCCATTATGTCCATCAAGACCATGCAGTCTTATCTTCACATCTCTAGTTCATTTCAAGTTCTCTGACCTCTCAGTGTTGTAACAAAATCCCGCCCACCCAACCCTATTTAGCTCTCTTCGACCATAGTGTTGTAACATTAACTTGAGGCTGGCATCAGCTACCTCAAGCATTTTGTTCTTTGCTGCTGCTCACAACAGATTATGACCTCTCATTTGACAGCTAAACAGGCTTAGAACTTTCTGATTGTTTTTATGTTTAAGGCGAATGGCAGGCCCCCTTAGGGTGAAAGCAAGGGCCGTCAGACATAACGACTAGTCCATCAAACACAACGGTGCACCGCAAACGGGGGTGTACCAACACGCCAACTTCGCCAGGGAATCGAACCCCGCCCCAAACAACAATGAACGAAAGACAAACAGACAAACAAAGAATTGCACCTAGGAGATGCCTCGTCTGACTTACACTCCTAAATGACAATTTGACAAAAGCAACAATAAAGACCGGACAAACCAAAACAAACACAACCCAGCACAAGGGTGAAAAGCGACCAATAAAAGGCCGACGTCAACAGACTCATCCAATGCCAAGATGTTGGTTCACCCCAGAAAAACGGCCAGGCATGCAAATGCAACACAAAACGAGAACCAATCAAAAAGCATGTGACGTACCAAAGATGGAAGGACAAAGAGGAGGAGCCAGAACATAATAGAATGAAGCCAAGACAAGATGCTGACCGCCATAGGACAGTGGAAAAACAGATGTTGAAGAGACTCGACAGGAGCATAACCAAAACTGGCAAGCCTCTCAGCCGTGTAAAGGACCCCGTGTTAAACTTTCTAACATAAATCAATAACAGGACGATCCAAATCAAAAAAGAAAAGCTGATGCCAAGTACAAGACAGTAAAGAAAACCAAACAAGGAAAGAACAATTAACAAGTAAGGAGATTTTGTAGTAGAAACAGGACAAAAATCAATACCTGAACCAATACCCAAAGAAGACGCCATAAGAGATCCTTTACACACCCGAAAAGCAGTCAACAAAGAGCCTGGAGAAAAAAAAAGAGGAGCAGAAAAAAAAAATCAGATGCAGAGGAGCGGCGAGCAGGGAAGACAACCAAAAACCATGAAAAAGACCCAAGAAGATGGAAAAAACAAGCCGACGAGCCAACTGAACATGCAGAGCCATAACCTTACACTGAAAATCACCCAAACAAGAAGGCTGAACAACAACACGATGCGTGACCAAATCCCACTACCGCTCCAGAAAAATTTAAAAATTAACGTATTTAATTCAACACTGACCACTGGGGAACATGGATGAGATAGTCCACGTACCACACACGGGAAAGGGCCAAGGCATTGGTAACAAGTGCCTTGCCCTTATACAACAAGAATGTTGACGCCAGGAGTTTAAAGCATTTCCACCGTGGTGATATGCGGCCTCAAGATTGCCCGACCCAGAAAAACCCCCAACACCTTCACCTTCACAGACGACCAAGTAATGTCGAGTCAGTGTGACCGTTCCAATAATCCAATCACAACTTTCACATTTACTATAATGTAGTTAGCCCCCGACCCCCTCTCATACAAAGAATAAACATCAAAGACAGCCAAAATACCAGGAACAGAAGAAACAACCAGGGTAGTGTCATCAGCATAACCAGAAACAACAGGCAACAAACACGGCGAACCAGGAAGAGACAGACCGAAAAAACACCATTAGAACGTATATTACAAGCAAGAACCTCAGCGACTAACACATAAAGGAGGGGGGAGAGGGGACATCCCTGCCTCACCCCACGATATAACTGAAAGGAATTCGAAATATGACCATTAACATTAACACTACTTCTTACATTATTATAAATAAATCACCCCACAACAAAACACTCCCCAACCCATTGCATACTGGGAGGTTGAATAACCCTCGAAAATTCTTAAAGAATGGGATACGGAGTTTCTCGTTGCTTCCCGTCAGCTTTTGTGTTTTCAGGAAATGTAGCCGGATAGGTGTGGTATCTCAGAAAGGCTTGACAAGCAAAAAAATCCATGATTATAAGTCACGGGTTGTTTACAATGCTGCAGTGCAGTGCTGACTCGTGTATTGTATTGTACACAACCCTGGTGAAAACTGCCTTGTTCGCCTCTCCAGTCCTTGTACTACCTTGCCGCGTATCTCTCTGATCTTCATTTATGAATCCCTCACCATTTCAGGGAACGAAATAATTTCTCTGTATATAATCCAACGCAAAATAAGGTTCGGCAAAGCACATTGTGTGTTAGGTGCAGCAAAAGGAAAATCGTAAAGAGAACAATGAAAAAACACTGGGAAAATGAGTTGAAATTGAGGAAACTGGGAGAAGAAACGGAAGGAGAGGAATTTCCATAGACACACCAGCAAGGCATTATGGATGGTATTTTGGGGGTGGATTTGAATGTGGCGGCCAGTCGCTATCCTGCTGGCTTTTATTTATGACAGTTTATTGTATACTGAAAAGGGCACAACAGTTGTCCTGAACTGGAATATTCGCCTTTCAAAACATCAATGGGTATGAAAGCTTCAAAATCCACATGAGTTATATTTTTATCATTCTCTATTATACGTCCCGTTTTTCAGCGGACAGAGATGGGCATTTTGATTCTGTTTGTTGCTGTGTAAAAATCCTTGAATTTTCAGACAGAGAAGCTTCGAATCGCTGTGCTCGTTGCAAGAAAGGTTGCAGTGGGGAAAGTCTTCGATTCAACGAAAAGCTATTTCACGCAAATTGTCTGGTTTGCCTCGGTATGTGTTTGTAAGAAATCTTGCGACATTTTCTTTCTTGGTTCGCTTCTGCTCAGTTCGCGTGCCATACGTTCACACTTTGTGGGCATTGAATTTGCATGTTTTACATGCATCGCATATTTTGTTCGCAATTGATATACCCCTACCATTAAAAATGCATATTATGTGAGTATTTCGTGGAATTAAGCCATTCTCTCCCTAATTCCTAATGGGATTTGTGAAAATTGAAATGATACGAGTCCACCGTCGTAACACGTATGCCGTTGTTGGTGTTTCGTTCTGCGAGAATTTTGTTATCGTGAAATGATTTAAATAAATAAGGCACCAAGCAGAAGTGAATACAAGGCAATCGTTTATCAGATCATAAATGACCCATTGAACGCTCGCATTTTTTCTTTGAAAAAATAATCTGAGTTAAAAGTTTAAAAGCCTACCGATTGAACAACAAATATAAGCTTAACGATATTAACATAAGTTGCTATATTGAAGCGTTCTGCAAGCAAATTAATTGGTTATATGTAACCACTGCCAGTTTAGTCAACAGAAGTAGCGAACAACAACTAACATTTAATTATGAGCGGCTTTTAGAGGATTGACTCTCTTAAATCAATATTGTCTGTTAGCCATTTCGATTGGTTGTTTTTAATTGATTTTAAATTTAGTTAATGGCGAGAGGGAAAAGATTAAACAAACTGATTGCAGACTATAATTTTTGCTGATTTGTTTTCCTAACAATACGGAAGCACTCGACATAACTTTGCATGTTTGCTTCAATGTGCCATGAGTCTTTTAACATCAGTGACTCTGCTTTGTTTTCTTTCTTTCTGTCTGCCAGCCACCTTACACATAATTGACCCACTTAATTTGTCTATTATTTTGATTTGAAGGCCTTAACTGTGCAGAAATTAATCAAATTAATTTATGAATTTAGTGGTAAAAATTTAATACTTGGTGTTCTGTGGATGCTGAGGTTTGATTTTCCACCTTGGAATTTTGAGATTTTTATAAATACATACACCTTGCTAACTGTGCTTTCTCGGGGTTTATTGTAAGATAGAGCCTTTTTTTTTTTGGTTTAATTCATGGCCTGTGTGAAGAAGGTATTTTATCTCTAGACAATAACAGCAAGCAACAAAAACAAATTTTTAAAGAGCTAGCTACTATGATAAAAAAATCACTTCCTTTTTTCTTCAGATTTTGAAAGTGTGTTTGCTTAACATCTGACTGACAAAATTTTGAGCCTTGATTTTTATCCAAAGGCTGTTTACTTTGAGTATTAGTTTAGGATTCCATGGTCCATCATTAGTCATGTTCAAAACTGACTAATCGGACATCAGAGGGTTGGATCCAGGAAAAAGTGACGTCATTTACTCACTAGCTTAAATTTTCAGTGTGTAAATGCAGCTTATTTATAATATGTGAAAAACAAGAGGTTAATAGTCTGAGAGCCTGAGACTTCCATGCTACAGATTCATTCTTCCACGTACTTGTGCCTAGCATTCTTAAACTAGTGAGTCTTTGACTTCTTGAAAGATTTTTCTCCTCAATCCAGCTCTCTTAAGATTTTAAAGTTAGTAATGGTGGACCATTAAATAGGAAAATTCCAGTTAACATAAGCAGGTATATTTTGGAATCAAGGCTTAAAACTTGGGTCATTAAGTGTGTAGTTACAGTCTTGAAATCCAAGGAAAATTAAGAAGAATGATTTTTTGGTCATAGCAGCACTTTAAATTAGTGGTTCTCAGTGCCTTGTAAGTTGTCTTTCCTTTTTTTTTTCAATTTTTCAGTGTGTGGCAGAGACCTAGCAAACGTTGGGTTCGTGAACAAAATGACCAATACTTTTGCCCTGAAGATTTCCAAGAACGTTTTGGCACAAAATGCAGCATTTGTCATCTGTTTCTGGAAGGTGAAGGAATCAACATTGGTGGAAATACATATCATGAGAGGTGCTTTGTCTGCTCTAATTGTAGGTAAGAGGGACATTGATTTGATAAAGGTGATGAGAATGTTGTTTTTTTTCGATGGTGACTCAGGATACACAGAAAAAAGCAAGGGTTCCTTTGCAGGGTTTGAACAGCTACATTGTACAACCCTCTGATTCCTAGTTTAGATGCCCTGCTACTGATCTATGGAAGTCATTGGAGTCAGGCCATTAAAATAGGGTCACAGTTGGAAATATAATATATAATAATAATAATAAATAATAATAATAATAATAATACATAATAATAATATTAATAATATATTATTTATTATTATTAAATAAATAAATAAATAAATAATTATGCTAGTGCTAATCACCCTTACTTGCAGTCGAGGACTGAATTGCAAAGGGCGCAGCTCTTTGTCACGCTAGAACTAACAAGTAACATTTTGCTCGCAAAATTATCACCTGTCAATCACTGTGACTGTGCCGCACCAATCAGAAGCCCCGTTCGCCCACGAACGGGTTTTCAAAAAATAGGGGGTCTTCTTGCAAGCGTTCCCTCAGTCTCTTGCCCCAACTGTCGCGCGGCCAGTTTGTGGAAAATCGTTTGAGAGCTCTTCTTTCGAACAGGAACGCTTGCTATGCAGGCTAAGAGAAAAGTGTTCTACCAAACCAATGAGAGTGAATTTTGACAATAATAATAATTTTATTGTGTTATTTTAATAATTATAATAATTATAATACTACTAATACTACTACGTATAATACTACTAATAATACTGCGTAATCAAGGAGCGAGGGTGGCACAGTCGGTTAGTGCGTGACCTTGGTGCATAAGGTCCCGAGTTCGATCCCCGGATCCCACATCCTTGTTTCGACTTCTTTCCTTTCAGTGTAGCCTAAGTAGCTTTAAATACCCTTAAAACGGAGCACTGATGGAAATAGGGAGGTAAAATGAGCACACCGTCGGCTTCCTCGGAGAGTACTCTCTAGAGAGTAAAGGAACTTCCGACGTAAATAACGTGTACCCTTACCTTTACCTAATTGAAATTTTGCGCTCCTTCAGCGAACATTCATGCCAGAATTTTTTCCCTTTGAAGACAGGTGAAATTTTGTTTTGTTCAAGTGAAATTTTGAAAAGTGAACAAACTATCACCCAGGATTTGAGATTTTGTTCCAAATTTCATTTCATTCTAAGAAAATTCCGTGCAAAAAGTTGCACATCTTCTCAAAATTTTGATAATATCAGACAGTAGGTGCTTTTTGCATTTTATTGAAATTTAGAGAGAAGCTATACATGTATATGATTTTGTAGTTATCACACACATCTTGCTTTAATAATTGTTTGACCCTCACCATGGTGAGACTAAATGTGGACAGGTCTAAAGCATGGGTCACTTTTCCCATTTCACTAATAATTTCCAAAATATTCTTAGGGATCATTAGGCCTAAAAAAAATGTTTAGGCTCAAGGTTATCCAATTTGAAGGTTTTGGGTTGCTTTAGTATAGGTACACGTACATTGCAAAACCATGATCTTTAGTAATTGATGTGTGAGAAGTGACCTCTACTTTCCCCACCACTTAAATATATTACACTTCACTTCAGGAATCCATTTCCTCCCGGCGAGAAAGTTGTGTTACGAGGCAAGGATTACATCTGCCAGAGGTGCGGTGCAGTGGATCAGGGAGATAATTCAAGGGGACAACGACTAGAAAGTATGTTGTTTCACTGCACTGACTTTTTTTTTTTAAAGTATTGTTTATAAACAGATCTCAAATTGTGAAATTCGTGATGAGAATGGCGGGAAAGCCGAGGAAACATTTAGAATGAAACTGGGACAGGAACCAGCCATTTTCTTGACCATTTGGGGATACAAACTTTAGCTTTGAGCGCCGATGGGAAATGAGTGATAGATACTAGTACTATTCCTTTTATTCTACAGATACATGTAATAAAAGTCCGAATCTGAAACAATTCAGTTTTTAAATTCATTTTCAAAGCACTGAAAAAAGTGATCACCTCTTGACTGAGGCTGGGATCTTGGGACGAAGAAGTTTATCTAGAAAATTAATCCTTTGATGCCATGCAAACCGGCCCAACGCCAGACTATTTTACTTGTCAGTGGGAGCCCCTGGGAGTCAATGGCTTAATAGGCAATTCCTCAAGGAAGTCGGCAGTAGTTTCACTGTCTTCATATCTTAAGGCCATTTTGTCCTGAGTTTTTTAAAGCTAAATTTGTCGTACGTGAAGAGGATGCACTAATTTTATTGGCTGATGTGTCCATAACCATGATAACATGAATATCCTGTTGCATGTGAAAGGTCGAAAAAAGTATAAATCTTCACTTTGCACATGGAAGAATATCAAATTTAGGAACAAGAGAAGAGTCCTGGTATTTCACTGATATATACAGTATATATTTATTTATTACTGATTAAGTATGAACACATACATGGTGGAATCAACAATGGAACATACTGTAGGTCCCCTACGAGGTTAACCACCATTTTACCCACCCAACCATGATACACCACAGAAGCCGGACCACAACAATGGGAACTACATGTACATGCCCCACTCTTTGCGACAAGTGTGCGGGTTCTTTTACGTTCCACAGGATTATGAACATTGAAGGGTTGTGAGACGGGACCTCCGGCTTATTGTCCTTATCTGAGAAGACTAGAGAGTCTAATTATTTGCAGATGTAATTACAAAGGCAGCACTTTCTACTCAGTTATTTAAAGACCCTGAGTGTTGGTCCACCGGAGTTGAACTCACGACCTCCCGGTGATAGCCCAGTACGCAACCAAACTGAGCCACCGGTGCACGGTATAATACCAAGTGGATTATTCAATATAAAAGATAGCCATGATAGTATCAAATCTGTTCCAGCCACATACATGTATGTTTTCAGCATGCTTTTAGGTTCTTCTTCTTCTTCTTCTTCTCTCTTCTTATTATTATTATTTATCATGACATGTTATTACCAGTAACTTTTTTGTCCCTGAGCTGTTAAACAGTAAATCCCCTACATGTAAGTGCTGCTGGAAAAGGTTAGTTTTCTTCTTTGCATTGCTAAGGCACTGGCCTCAGTTATTTGAAGGAAATATAGGGTTATCCACTGATAAAGCACGATCCTACAGATACATGTACAATGCAACTTAAGAATATTGGTTTCAAGGATTGACAATAATTTATTGGTTAGTATTAGGACCAGTTCAAACGTCAAACTTTTCATGTACTGAACTTAAATCCCTATTTTAACCCTTTCACTCCTGTGGGTTCCCCATTGACGAGTAGAATCATCTGGCTCTAGACAGAGTAAAACGTATAAGTCTCAGTGGCCCTTACAGGAGTGAACCGGTTAATTAATAGGTTACCAAATCGTTAAGTTCACAGGGTTGATTTAAACGTCAAACTTAATTTGTTGAAATTATCACTAATCACAATGTACAATGCTTTCATGAAAGAAGGAAATTGTGGGATGCAAAAATAAATTATACAAATTGATCCATGCATTTTATTAAGCATGTGAGAAGTTCGACATTATTTTGAATCTAAGTCGGTCCACAGTTGATTTTCCCATGTAGACCACTCGAACTTAATTCTTGGGTCGACCCAAATTAGATGGGTTGAACTTACACTGTAATTGATTCAACGTCGATCTTTTCATGTCCTTTATTGAATCAATTAGGTTTGTTAAATTTGGTACATGAAAAATTTGACATTTGAACTGGGCCTAGCTTATGCACCTTTTGAAGGACGGGACCTGGTAATAAACAGTTTTGTTACTACTGTATGTATAGAGTAGAAAGAATCTCTGATTTTTTGTTTTACATTTTCGCAGAATGTGCTTGATGTGGATAGTATATTCGCATTGGCCAGTCATTACTGGCTTTGGCGAAACAGTGGCACTTGTGGTGTTTCACATGCACAAAGTGTGGCTGCTTACTGGCTGGCGAGTACATGGCCAGGTTAGTCTTAAAATAAATGTGGGCACATTAATATCTGAAATTAGGTTAATATACGTGACCCCTCACACAAAAACGTGAGTTGGACGTGTTGGTTAAAGATGAAAATGAGAGAAGTGATCCTTGCATTTACAAAATGTAGCTGGACAATGTAAGCTAGCGTCACTTGATGGACACATGAATAATTCAGGTGGCTTTAATGGAATTCAACCCATGACCTCTGTGGCACCTCTCAGCATGGCAGAGGTTGTGGGTTCAAATTCAATTGAAGCTGACCGAATTATTCAGGTGTCCATAAAAAGCAATAAATCAAAATTGCGAGGATCAATTCTCTCAGGGCGCGTTCGATTTACCCTATTCCGGAATAAGAATACGTGGAGTGATGATTAAAACGGTATGTTTGACCCGTTTCGAAGGAGCAAGGATAATAAAAATATGTATAAAATGGCATTTTAGCGGACGTTTGACAATTTTAATGTGAATCTCCCTAAAACAAAGGATTTTAAACTTATATTCCATGTATTCCTATTCCGGAATATGGTCAATCAAACGCACCCTCAATTTCGACACTAATTTCTGGCAAGATGACGTGTAGTGTTCTTAGGAGGCAAAGGGTTAGTGTAAATGGGACATATTGTTTGAGTAGGCGTAGATACATGTAATAGTAATTAAAAAATATTATATTGTGAACCCTTTCACCGTCAAGTGGCTCCCAATAATATCAATGATAATTATCATTAATTATTATTTACTTATCAATATTAATATTATTGATAAGTAAAATCATCTGCCTCCGGATGGAAGAGGTTAAGTGGGTGTGGACGTTACGTTGTCACTCTTAGGTTAAAGCCAGGATCCCTAAAAGTGTGCACTTACTATTTGCTGAGAGAAGCCGGGCTTGGCTTGTGATTCGATTGTCTGCAGATACATGTACATGTAAGCAAGAATGGGATCAATAAATTATTGGCCACCATCTTTAGATCCTTGCTTTTAGAGTAGTAATTGCCATTGTAGCATTGTACTAGCTTGACTTTGCCAACAACAAAAATTTGGATTTCCTATTATTTTGTTTTAGGGATGAGAAAACCATACTGTGAAAAAGACTACCAAGCTGATTTTGGTGTAACTTGTGCAGGATGTAGCGGCTATATCATTGGAAAGGTTTTACAGGTGAATGAATATAGATAAACCGTTGTCTACTAAATCTTAGATGACTGAATAGAGGCTTTGCACGCGCAGCCATGTTGCCAGAAACAATGAAAATGTTTTGCATAAGAAACAACATTTGTTCCCATATGAAAAAGAATCTATTGTTCCTGTCATGCAACATGGCTGCCATGCGAAACCTCTATAGTCTAAGATTTAGTAGTGGAGCACCACACTCATAGGAACCCATGAGTTGCTTTTCTCAAGGTAATCATGGCTATAGCGGTATTGCTTGTGGGTCGCCCAATAATTAATAATTAATATTCTTCTAATAATAATAATAATAATAATAATAATGATCATCATCATCATCATCATCATAATCATAATCACAATGAGGATAATCAATATTTGTATACTTGTGCCCAACATTGCAGCCACTCTCCAGCTAGTTTATAGCGTACATCTTTGATATTGGACATCCATGTTATAGTCAATTGACCCCTGTCAAAACAGGTAACTGCAGACCAGTACAACGTGACCTTAATCGCAGGCTCAAGTTAAGAGCTCATAGAGGTCACCTGTTTTTGAGTTGACCGCTGACCAGTTATGGTTTTTGATTGGATTGCTTGGCTAAATCCTGTATGTATTATTTTTAGTGTTGTGGTAATTTAACAAGCCAGTGGGGTACTGGCTGTGTCTGCCAGATTGTTAACAATTCTGACTTTTTGTTTCATGTTTGGGGAGGGGGGGGGGGGGGGGAAGGGGGAATTCGAAATAACAGGGTTCAACTGTAATTATAATATATTTGTAATACTGTCATGGTTTTTTTTGTGCGTGTCAATTTTACTGGCTTTCTTTTTGTTTTCCTTATATCCCAGGCAGGTGAAAAACACTATCATCCTCCGTGTTCAAGGTGCGCAAGATGCCATGGAGTGTTTGGTGAGGGGCAAGAGATTTCTTGCAGGGTAAGAAGATATATGTATTATATGTACATGCATAGGCTGATGCTTTGAAAGGTAGTACCTTTTTACTTCATAAAACTTAATGCTGTGTTTTTTTTTTTTTTTTTGTGGTAGGCTCTGAAATATGGCACCCAGACTGCAGCATGATGGCAACTCAGAATGGATGAACGGATGTTTATCAGTAAGTACGAAGAGTATTCAGTCACTGTCAATGACCAAAATAATCCAGCAGGGTTTGATTGCCCCTTAAAAACGGCCAAGGGGGACAATTTGTGCTCTTCAAAATCTGGGGAAAAACTCAGCAGGAAGCACCGAAGAAGAGTTACAGTTTAGTACAAAAATTGCAAGCTGAAACAGACCGTGGGAGGAATTTTATCGCGTTT
>NC_090890.1:55271-100271 GCF_036669925.1 Montipora capricornis
TTTTTTTATTTTTTTGTACCAGCAATTGACATTTCAGTTGATTTATAGGCATAAACGTAACGTACGAACCGTGCGTGTCTGGGCCTGTCTCCGACAGAGGCGAGAGATGGTTTTATGCAGGCTGGGGCGCCTAGAATGCTCTGTTGTAAACATGCGGTTCACGAGTGAAGTTGTCTCTCTGGCCTTTCTGTGGACGAATTCCAGGCCGTACTGACGACAATCTGGGCAAGTTTGAAAGCTAAACCCTTCAATACGATGCGTTATTTTTGCTGGTAGGACTCTGGGTGGCCCGACACTTATAAAAAAACTATGAAATGAGAATCGGGCAGTCTTCCCTTGTCATGGAATGGCCGAATTACCCAGAATTTTTATTGGGCATGAGCGAGGCAAAAAACTTAGGAAGCACGAGACTGGCCCACTCCTCGAATGGCAAATCAAATCGCGTCCCAGAGGAAATGATTTCTTTTCTGTTCTATCCAGATACTCAAGAGTAGTGCCTGGTGTGTGCTGTTAACGTTAGCTTTGTGGATTTTCTCAACACGTTTTTTATTTTATTTTTATCATTAGAAACTGAAAACCTTCGCGAACACAGTTGTGCTTTCATTTTGCCTGTAACTTCCTCGTGTCAAAGAAACGGTAGAATGGAATGTAAATAAGAGAATAACGATTATTTAAATTGCAGAGTGACCTTTCCTCGTTACTACTACAAAGAGTCAAGCTCTACGTCTCTATACAATAAGTGCATGTCAAAATTTCCTCGTATTACTTGATAAAAGTATGTGGTTTTTCTTTTTGTTTTTGTTTTTGTTTTTTTTTTTTTTTTTGCTTTTTATATTGTTTATTTTTATTTGGAAAAAAAAAAAAAGGTTTTTCTGCTTAGTTTGAAACCGTACGTTTTCCCCTCCCCCTTCTTCCCCCCCCTCCCTCCTCTCGCCTCCCCTTCTTCTTATTTCATATGCCATGATCTCCTTCGCTGTAAAGACGCGCAGTCCTGTTTTCCTGAATTATAAAACTGGAAACAACCAGCTATGGTCTGTAGTTCTCTTGTTTTTCCCTTTTAGTTATCAGCTAAGTTGCGGAATGCGCTACTTAAACCTGATTGTGTAAATAAATAAAAATTCCGTACCTATGGATTTACCACTGGTTTTAACAGAGAATCCAGGCCCGCATTTTGTACAGCTCGCTTTTTTTCCTTTTAATTATATATTCCCCCTTTAAATATTTCTGTATTTAGTATATAGGTATCCTGTATATGCGAGCTATGTATTTTAGCTGAAAAATGTAAGGTTCTCGAAGATATGTCGCTCTAGCAGCTCCTCGTAGTTATTCGTAGAAACAGTCTTAATGACTGTAGCAGATGAGTACCTATTAAGAAAGGGCGACATTAATGCGCATCAACTTTGTAATCTGCAGGACGACCTCCAGTGCTTACCATATTGACAGATTAAAAATGACTTACTTTCTCTTAAATATATAAGCCATCTAGATATTCTTACGTCGCTAGCATTGCTCACCAAACGGACTGGTTTTGGCGCTGTAGCTAGACATATGGCCGTGGTGGTGATTTTGTCACATATGGGTTAGTTAATGGGGACCCGCACTAGTGCTCTCCCCTCTCTCTCCCTCGAATAGGCCGGCTTACCGGGAGGCACGGGGTCTGGTAGCAGAAAGCAGCTAAGTGGCAACTCAACCTGGTAGTGCGGGTCCAAAAGCGTAATCGACACTGGAACCGAAGAATCTCCCAATCCCGGTATGACCTCGTTTGGGTTACGGAGAAAAAGCGTCTCGCCCCGAGCGCCGGTGATCATGGAGGTACGTACTGGCGTTTTTTCTAGCAGGTTCTTGTACTTCAAGAAGAAAACATGTCGTCAGCGCCATGCGGCCAAATGTTCTGGGTGCTCTTTTTCGATCCCGTAGGCCTAAACAGTCCAAAAAAAATGTACGATGCTGGTTGTTTTTTGCTGCTTTGTTTGTGGTTTTTGTTTTCCTTTTTTTGGTTTTGTCATTACCAGCAATTGACATATTTACAGTTTGCTTATTTGTAATGTAGGCATAATCGTAACGTAACGAGGAAAAAAACCGTGCCAGCTGGCTCGGTGCTTGGTCTCAGGACCCAGAGGCGAGAGATTGGCTTTTCATGCAGACTGGGACGCACGTAAAAATGCTCTGTTTGTAAACCATAGGCGGTTCACGAGTGAAGGTTGTCCATCTCCGGTCCTTGCTGGGCGCTGTGACGAATTCCAGGAACCTACTGACACAATCTGGGCAAGTTGTGAAAGCTAAAACACAAACAACTAAAAAAACACCAAACAAAGACCCTCAATAAAAAAAAACCCATTCAATCGATGCGTTATTTTGCTGGTAAGGGGACTGGGTGGTGTCCCGACACTTAATGAAACAAAACTATGAAATGAGAATCAGGAGGAGTCTTGCCCTTGTCATGGCAATGGCAGAATTACCCAGAATTCCCTTTGTTTGGGCCTAGGGATTCGCGAGGCAACTGTTAGGAAGCCACGAGACTACTGGCCCTCATCTCATCGAATGGCCTGAAGCGCGGCCATGAGGAAATGATTTCCCTAGCCAGGATACCTCAGGAGTAGGGTAGGCCCTGGTGTGTGCTGTTTACGTAGATATTGGATGTTCCAACAAAACAACGTTTTTAATCATAGGAAATTCGCGCTGGACTACAAGAAGTAATGTTGCTTTCATTTTGCTGTACATTACTCCGTGTCCCAAGAAACGTATAATAATGTAAAGCAGGAGAATCACGCTATTTATCAAACCAACTTTGCAGATTACCTGTCCTCTAACTATACTATACGAAAAGGGAATCAAGGCTCTACAATTGTCTATGCAATAAGCAGCATTCAAAATGTTTCCTCCTCGTGACTTACTTGGAATAAAAGTATGTTTGTGGTGCTTTTTTTTGTTGTTGTTTGTGTTTTTTTTTTTTTTTTTTTATTTTTTTGTTTTTTTTGTTTGTTTTTTTTTTTGTTTTTTTTTTTTTTTTTTTTGCGTTTTATAATTTGGAAAAAAGGGTTTTCTCTTCTGCGGATTTATTTATGAACAAATACGTTTCTCCTCCCCTCGTTCCCGTCCCCTTCTTATGCTCATGATCTTCGCCGGAACATTAGTACCCGAATTGCTGTTTCGATCAATAAACCGGGACAACAAACGCAGGAAGGTCTTAGTTCTCTTTTTTCCTAGGTGATCAGCTAAGTTGCGAGAATGCGCGCTACGCTGTTTTTACCACCATGCATTTTTCATAAATGCCGTGACCCGTATGAGTTTTACGTTAATTTACTCTGTTTTATAAAAGAGAACTGCCAGGGCCACGTGCAGAATTTTGTACAGCAGCTTTTTCCTTTTTTAATGTATAATATATCTTTAAAAAAATTTTCTATTTGGCAGTATGGGTATTTGTATATGGCGTCTTCTGTATTTGTTAGCTGGGAATGGTAATGTTCTGTTCGAAGATAGTGCTTAGCTCCTGTAGTTTATTCGGAAAAAGCTTATGAGCTGTATGTATGGTTACCGTTATGAAGGGCGCATGCGCACACACTGTTATGTAATCTGATCTGCGACTCTCGCTCCAAGTGCTTTGCTTAACCATTTGACAGAGTAAATGACTTTTTCTGTTTCTTCTTCTTATTCTCTCTTCCCTCTGTGATAATATTAATCCCTCTCACCTCAATTCTTACGCTATAATTGACAGAGAAGGCGGTTTGGAGCTGTTGAGTAAGCGAATGGGGATCTTGTCGACATATGGGTTAGGGGGCCGACCATATCCTGCTCTCCCCCCCTCAATAAACGCCGTACACCCCCCGGGAGGGCGGCAAAGGTCGGTAGCAGAAAGCAGCAAAGGAGGGCCGAACTGCGGTCCAAAAGGCGATCGCACGGGGCACGCAAACGCACGGGCCAGAATCCCTGATGGCCACTTCTCGTTTGGTGTTATCCGCTACGCTCCTCCCCCATCCGCGCCGGTGTCTGGAGGTACTTACTGGCTTCTCTGCGTTTTTTTCCTCGTGTTCAAACATTGCTCTTCACAGCGCATGCTGTCATAATGTTCTGGCTCTCTGTCGATAACCTACTGGCCCCTATACAAATAGCCAAAAAATATAACAATGCTGGTTTTTTTTAGTTTATTTTTTTTTTTTTTTTTTTTTTTTTTTTTTTTTGTACCATCAATTGACATTATCAGTTGTATTTATATATATGCATAAAAACGTAACGTAAGGAACCGTGCGTGTCTGTCTGGTCTTTGTCCTCCGACAGAGGCTAGAGATTGTTTCATGCAGACTGGGACCCCCCTAAAATGCTCTGTTGTAAAAAACGATGGCGGTTTCACACGAGTGAATGTTTGTCTCTCTGGGCCTTTCTGTGGACGAATTGCCCAAGGACCTAAACTGACACAATCTGGGCAATTTTGAAAGCTAAAACCCTTCAATTGATGCGTTATGTTTGCTGGTAGGCCCTGGGTGGCCGGCCCGACAACTATGAAAAAAACTATGAAATGATCATCGGGAGTCTTCCCTTGTCCATGGAATGGCAGAAATTACCCCGAATATTTCTTTTTTGGGCATGAGCGAGGCAACTTGGACGCACGAGACTTGGCCCTCTCATCGAATGGCTGGAGGCGCGGCCAGAGGAAAATGATTTCTACGCCAGATACTCCAGAGTAGGTCCTGGTTTGTCGTGTTACCACTTTAGAAGATTTTTTTTTTGGGTTTCCTCAAACATAACGTTTTGTATTAATACATAGAAAACTATCGGCGACAAAAGTTGTGTTTTATTTGTTGTCATTTTGCTGTAATTCTCGTGTCCAAAGAAAACGGTAGAATAATGTCATATAAGAGAATACGATATTTAAATTTGCAGATTACCTGTCCTCTTGCTACTAAACCAAGAACTCTACAACTCTATACAATAAGTTTCATTTCAAAATTTCCTCGTATTATTTACTTGATAAAATTATATGTTTTTTTTTTTTTTTTTTTTGTTGTTTTTTTTTTTTTTTTGTTTTTTTTTTTTGTGTTTGTTGTTTTTTTTTTTTTTTTTTTTTGTTTTTTTTTTTTTTTTTTTTTTTTATTTTTTTTTTTTTTTTTTTTGTTTTTTTTTTGCTTTTATTTGGAAAAAAGTTTTTCTTTCCTTTCTTTTGTTTTTTTTTTTCTTTTTTTTTTCTTTCTCTTTTTTCCTTTTTTTTTTTTTTCTGTTTTTTTCCCTTTCTGCTTATATGAAAAATACGTTTTCCCTCCCCTCTTCCTCTCCCCGTCCTCCCCTTTTTTATTATGCATGATCTTCGCGGAAAGTACCGCTTCCTGTCCGTCTGGTTTCCTGAATAAACCTGGAACACCCAGTTATGGTCTTAGTTTCTCTTTTTTCTTACGATTATCAGCTAAGTTGCGGAATGCGCTACCCTGATTTTATATCCGTACCTATGATTTTTAGACTACCTCGTTGTTGGTTTAAAAGAGGAATCCAGGGCCGCATTTTGTACGAGCGCTTTTTCCGTTAAGTTAATAATGAATAATATCTTTACTATATTACCTGTATTTAGTAGTAGGTATCTGTTATATGCATGTTATGTTTTAGCTGTGAATATAATGTTCTCGAAGATATTAGCGTCCTGGTAGTTATTGGGAAAGAGCTTTATGACTGTATGTATGTTACCCTTTAGAATGGGCGCATGCGCACACTTGTTGTGTTAATCTTCTTGCGCTTTCTTATAACCAGTGCCCTTACCATATGGACGGAATAAAATGGACTTTTTTTTTTTTTCCCCCTTTTTTTTCCCCCTTGATATATAAGCCATCTCACTCTTACGCTCTATATGACAACGGCGGGGTTTTGGAGCTGTGATTAGGCGTGGGATTTGTGTCCACATATGGTTTAGAGAGGGGGGGCCGACAATAAATCTCGCCTCTCCCTCAATGCTCAATGCCGTACCGGGAGGCAAGGTCGTGTAGCAGAAAGGCCAGTGAAGTGCCAACTGCGTCCGAAAGCGATCGGCCGGGCCGAAATCCCGGGATTTACCTCGTTTGGTACTACTGGACGCTCCACAAGCGCCTGTTGTCTGGAGGTCCCTACTCTGCTGCGTTTTTTTCCCTTTTTTTCCCCTTTGTTTCAAACATATTCCGTCAGCGCATGCGCAAATTTTGCTGCTGGCTCTTCGATACCTATAGCCTACCAAAAAAAAAAATTCAACATGCTGGATTTTTTTTTTTTTTTTTTGTTTTTTTTTTTTTTTTTTTTTTTTTTTTGGTACCAGCAATTGGGGACAGTTCAGTTTTTTTATAGTCATAAACGTAACTTGAAGAAACCTTGCGTGTCTGGGTCTTGTCTCAGACAGAGGCGAGAGATTGGGTTTCATGCGAACTGTGACCACCCTAAAATGACTCTGGTTGTAAACATGGGCGGTTTCACGAGTGAAGTTGGTCTTCTTCTCTGGCCTGTCGCTGCCTTTCGGTGGACGAATGCTCCAGGAACCCTACTGACGAAAAAACAATCTTGGGCAAGTTTTGAAAGCTAAAAACTTCAATCGATTCGTTATTGATTTTTATTTTTGTTTGCTGGTAGCACTGGGTGGCCCGACACTTATTAAAAAAATATGAAATGCGAATCGGGAGCCTTCCCTTGTCTTGGAATAGCAGCAGAATTAACCAACCCATAAAATTCTCTTGTTGGCATGAGCGAGGCAACTTAGGAAGCACGAGACTTCTTTGGCCCTCAATTCGGAATGGCTGAAGCGCGGCCAGAGGCATGATTTCTAGCCAGATACTCCATAGTAGTAAGGCCTGGTGTGTGCTGTTAACTTAGATTTTGGATTTCCCCTCAACCTTTTTTATCATAGAAACTTAAACCTTCGCGACAAAGTTGTGCTTTTTTCAATCATTTTGCTTGTATCTTCTTTCCTCGTGTCAAAGAAACGGTAGAGAAGGTAACTAATAGAATAACCGATATTTATAATTGCAGATTCCCGTGTCCTCTTACTACGAAAGTCAAGCTCGACATCTCTATGCAATAAGCGCATTCAAAATTTCCTCGTATTACTTGATAAAAGTATGGTTTTTTTTTGTTTTGTTTTTTTTCTTTTTTTTTTTGAAAAAGGGTTTTTCTGCTTATATGAAAATACGTTTTCTCTCTTCTCTCCCCCTTCTTATGCATGATCTTCGCGGAATTACATTCTGTTCCTCAATAAACTGGACAACCAGTAATGGTCTTAGTTCTCTTTTTTCTTACGTATCAGCTAAGTTGCGGAATGCGCTACCTGATTTTATCCGTACCTATGAGTTTACTGGTTTTAAAAGAGAATCCAGGGCCGCATTTTGTACAGCGGCTTTCTTTTTAATGATATATCTTTAAATTATGTATTTAGTAGGTATCTGTATATGCTATGTATTTTAGCTGTAATTGTAATGTCTCGAAGATATTAGCTCCTGTAGTTATTCGGAAAAAGCTTATGACTGTATGTATGTTACCTTTAGGAGGTAGCATGCGCACACTTTGTAATCTGCGAATCCAGTGCTTACCATATGACAGATAAAATGACTTTTCTCTTAATATATAAGCCATCTAATTCTTACGCTATATTGACAAGGGCGGTTTGGAGCTGTGAGTAGGCGTGGGATTTGTCACATATGGTTTAGGGGCCGACATATCTCTCCCTCAATGCCGTACCGGGAGGCAAGGTCGGTAGCAGAAAGCAGCGAAGGGCCAACTGCGTCCAAAAGCGATCGCACGGGCCGAAATCCCGGGATGACTCGTTTGGTACGACGCTCCAGCGCCGGTGTCTGGAGGTACTGCGTTTTTCTCTCTTGTTCAAACATTCCGTCAGCGCATGCGCAAATGTTCTGGCTCTTCGATACCTAAAATAGCCTACCAAAAAAATTAACATGCTGGTTTCTTTTTTTTTTTTTTTTTTGTACCAGCAATTGACATTTCAGTTGATTTTATAGGCATAAACGTAACGTAAGAACCGTGCGTGTCTGGTCTTGTCTCAGACAGAGGCGAGAGATGGTTTCATGCAGACTGGGACGCCTAAAATGCTCTGTTGTAAACATGGCGGTTCACGAGTGAAGTTGTCTCTCTGGCCTTTCTGTGGACGAATTCCAGGACCTACTGACACAATCTGGGCAAGTTTTGAAAGCTAAAACCTTCAATCGATGCGTTATTTTGCTGGTAGGACTGGGTGGCCCGACACTTATGAAAAAACTACTGAAATGAGAATCGGGAGTCTTCCCTTGTCATGGAATGGCAGAATTACCCAGAATTCTTTTGGGCATGAGCGAGGCAACTTAAGAAGCACGAGACTGGCCCTCATCGAATGGCTGAAGCGCGGCCAGAGGAAATGATTTCTAGCCAGATACTCAGGAGTAGGCCTGGTGTGTGCTGTTAACGTAGATTTGGATTTCTGAACAAGTTTTTATCGTAGAAAATTCGCGACAAAAGTTGTGCTTTCATTTCGCTGTAATTCTCGTGTCAAAGAAACGGTATAATAATGTAAATAAGAGAATAACGATATTTATATTTGCAGATTACCTGTCCTCTTACTACGAAAGTCAAGCTCACATCTCTATGCAATAAGCGCATTCAAAATTTCCTCGTATTACTTGATAAGTATGTGGTTTTTTTTTTGTTTGTTTTTTTTTTTTTTTTTTGAAAAAAGGGTTTTTCTGCTTATATGAAAATACGTTTTCTCTCCTGTCCACTTCTTATGCATGATCTTCGCGGAAATTACATTCTGTTCCTCTATAAACCTGGAACAACCAGTGAATGGTCTTAGTTCTCTTTTTTGTTACGTAGCAGCTAAGTTGCGGAAAGCACTACCTGATTTTATCCGTACCTATGAGTTTACTGGTTTTTAAAGAGAATCGAAGGCCGCATTTTGTACAGCGGCTTTTCTTTTTAATGAATACATCTTTAAATATTATGTATTCAGTAGGTATCTGTATATGCTATGTATTTTAGCTGTAAATGTAATGTCTCGAAGATATTAGCTCCTGTAGTTATTCGGAAAAAGCTTATGACTGTATGTATGTTACCTTTAGGAGGGCGCATGCGCACACTTTGTAATCTGCGACTCCAGTGCTTACCATATGACAGATAAAATGACTTTTCTCTTAATATATAAGCCATCTAATTCTTACGCTATATTGACAAGGGCGGTTTGGAGCTGTGAGTAGGCGTGGGATTTGTCACATATGGTTTAGGGGCCGACATATCTCTCCCTCAATGCCGTACCGGGAGGCAAGGTCGGTAGCAGAAAGCAGCGAAGGGCCAACTGCGTCCAAAAGCGATCGCACGGGCCGAAATCCCGGGATGACTCGTTTGGTACGACGCTCCAGCGCCGGTGTCTGGAGGTACTGCGTTTTTCTCTCTTGTTCAACAATTCCGTCAGCGCATGCGCAAATGTTCTGGCTCTTCGATACCTCGCCTACCAAAAAAAAAAACAAATTTTTTTTTTTTTTTTTGGGTACCAGCAATTGATATTTTAGTTGATTTTATAGGCATAAACGAAACGTAAGAAACGTGCGTTTCTGGTCTTGTCTCAGACAGAGGCGAAAGATGGTTTCATGCAGACTGGGACGCCTAAAATGCTCTGTTGTAAACATGGCGGTTCACGAGTGAAGTTGTCTCTCTGGCCTTTCTGTGGACGAATTCCTACTGACACAATCTGGGCAAGTTTTGAAAGCTAAAACCTTCAATCTATGCGTTATTTTGCTGGTAGGACTGGGTGGCCCAACACTTATGAAAAAACTATGAAATGAGAATCGGGAGTCTTCCCTTGTCATGGAATGGCAGAATTACCCAGAATTCTTTTTGGGCATGAGCGAGGCAACTTAAGAGACACGAGACTGTGCCCTGCACTCGAATGGCTGAAAGCGCGGCCAGAGGAAATGATTTCTAGCCAGATGTTCAGGAGTAGGCCTGTGTGTGTGCTGTTAACGTAGATTTTGGATTTCTAAACAAGTTTTTATCGATATTAAATTCCCGAGCAAAGTTGTTCGTACATTTCACTGTACTTCTCGTTGTCCACAAGACACGGTATACTAGATGTAAAAAAGAGAATAACGATAGTATATTTGCAGATTACCTGTCCTCATGTAGTGCGGAAGATCACGCTCTACATGTCCTTGCAATAAGCGCAATTCAAAATTTCCTCGTATTAACTTGATAACTGTATGTGGTTTGGGTTGTTTTTTGCTGTTTTTTCTTTTTGAAGAAGTTGTGTTCTTTTATATGAAAAACCGTTTTCTCTCTCCCGTATCCCTTCTTAATGATTCCTGATCTTCGCGGAAACTACATTCTTTTTCGCAATAAACCTTGAAGAACCAGTAATGGTCTTAGTTCTCTTATTACTTACGTAGCAGCTAAGTTGCGTGAATGCCCTACCTGATTTTATCCGTACCTATGAACTTGACTAGTTTTTAACAGAGAATCCAGGGCCGAGCTTTTTGGCACAAGACCGCTATGTCTTTTTAATTAATATATCTTTAAAGATTATTTATTTAGTAGTATAGCCTGTCCTGCTATGGTATTTGAGCTGTAAATGTAGTGTCTCGAATATATAAGCTCCTGTAGTTGTCGGAAACAGCTTATAGACTGTTATGTATATTACCTTTAGCAAGGCGACATGGCCACACTTGGTAGTCTGCGACTCCAGTGCTTACCATATGAAACTCCGTTACATGTACTTTTTCTCTAAATATAATAATGCCTCCTCATTCTTACGACTATCTTGACAAGGAGCGGTTTGGAGCTAGTTAGTAGGCGTGGGATGTTGTCAACATATGGTTCGGGGACCGACATATCTCTCCACATCAATGCCGTACCGGAAGGCAAGTCCGGTAGCATACAGCCGCAAAGGGCCAATTCTGCGTCCACTCAAGCGATCGCACGGGCCGAAATCGCCGGGAGGAGCTTGTTTGGGTACGACGCTCCATCGCCGGTGTCCTGGAGGTACTGCGATTTTTCTACTCTTGTTCAAACATGTCTGTTCCATCCCAATGCGACCAATGTTCTGGCTCTTCGATACCTAGCCTCACCTCCAAAAAACAATTAAACGATTCTGTTATTTTTTTATTTTTTTCTTTTTTTTTTTTTTTTTACCAGCAATTGACATTTCAGTTGATTTTATAGGCACAACGTACAGTAAAGAACCGTGCGTGTCTGGTCTTAGTCTCAGACAGAGGCGCGAGATGGTTTTCCATATGCGAGACATGGGACGCCTTAAAAGCTCTGTTGTAAACATGGCGGTTCACGAGGTGAAGTTGTCTCTCTGGCCTTTCTGTGGACGAATTCCAGGACCTACTGACCCCATACTGTGCAAGTTTTGAAAGCTAAAAACCTTCACTCGAATGGCTTTTATTTATCTGGTAGGACTGGGTGGCCCGACACTTATGAAAAAACTATGAAATGAGAATCGGGAGTACTTCCCTTGTCATGGAATGGCAGCAATACCCCAAATTCTTTTTGGGCATGAGCTAGAGCAACTTAAGAAGCACGAGCCTAGGCCCTCATCGAAGGGCTGAAGCGCGGTCCATAGGAAATGATTTCGAGCCAGTTATTCGCAGGAGTCGGCCTGGTGTGTGCCTGTTACTGTAGATTTTGGTTTCTGAACACGTTTCTTTATCATAGAAAATTCGGCGACAAAAAGTTGTGCTTGTCATTTCACTGTAAATGTCCGTGTCAAAGAAACGGTATGAATAATGTAAACAAGAGAAGTAACAATATTATATATTCAGATTACCTGTCCTCATTACTACGAAAGTCGAATTTCTACATGTCTAATGCAATAAGCGCAATTCAAACTTCCCTCGTATTACTTGGATAAAAGTATGTGGGTTTTTTTTGTTATTTTGCGTTTTTTTTTTTGGAATAAGGGTTTTTCTGCTTATATGAGAAATAGTTTTTCTCTCCCTGTCCCCTTCTTAATGCATGACAGTCGCGGTAATGACATGTCTTTTTCGCCCTAAACCTCGGACAACCAGTAATGGTCGTCAGTTTTCTCTTTTACTTACGTTTCAGCTAATAGTGTTGCGGAATGCGCTACCTGATTTTATCCGTACCTAGGAATTTACTGTTTTTACAAAGAGACATCCAGGGCCGCGTTCTTGTTACAGCGGCTTTTCTTTTTATAGATTATATCTTTGAGATTATGTATTTAGTAGGTATCTTTATATGCTACTGTATTGTTAGCTGTAAATGTAATGTCTCGAAGATATTAGGCTCCTGTATTATTCGGAAAAAGCTTATAACTGTATGTCTGTTACCTTTAACAGAGCACATGCGCACACTATGAAATCTGCGACTCCAGTGCTTACCATATGACATAGAAATAGACTTTTTCTCTTAAATATATAAGCCATCTAATTCTTACGCTATATTGACAAGGGCGGTTTGGCATGTTATCAGGCTTGATGTTTGTGTCACATATGGTTTCAGTGACCCTACAGATCTCTCCCTCAATGCCGTACCGTGAGGCCAAGTCGGTAGCAGAAGAGCAGCAAAGTGCCACCTTGCTTCCAAAAGCGATCGCACGGGCCTAAATCCCGGTATGACTCGTTTGGTACGACGCTCCAGCGCCAGTTGTCTGGAGGTACTGCGTTTTTCCTCTTGTTCAAACATTCCGTCAGCGCATGCGCAAATGTTCTGGCTCTTCGATACCTACCAAAAAGCCCCACCAAAAAAATTTAACATGCTTTTTTTACCAGCAATTGACATTTCAGTTGATTTTATAGGCATAACGTAACGTAAGAACCGTGCGTGTCTGGTCTTGTCTCAGACAGAGGCGAGAGATGGTTTCATGCAGACTGGGACGCCTAAATGCTCTGTTGTAAACATGGCGGTTCACGAGTGAAGTTGTCTCTCTGGCCTTTCTGTGGACGAATTCCAGGACCTACTGACACAATCTGGGCAAGTTTTGAAAGCTAAAACCTTCAATCGATGCGTTATTTTGCTGGTAGGACTGGGTGGCCCGACACTTATGAAAAAACTATGAAATGAGAATCGGGAGTCTTCCCTTGTCATGGAATGGCAGAATTACCCAGAATTCTTTTTGGGCATGAGCGAGGCAACTTAAGAAGCACGAGACTGGCCCTCATCGAATGGCTGAAGCGCGGCCAGAGGAAATGATTTCTAGCCAGTTACTCAGAGTAGGCCTGGTGTGTGCTGTTAACGTAGATTTTGGATTTCTCAACAAGTTTTTATCATAGAAAATTCGCGACAAAGTTGTGCTTTCATTTCGCTGTAATTCTCGTGTCAAAGAAATGGTATAATAATGTAAATATGAGAATAACAATATTTATATTTGCAGATTACCTGTCCTCTTACTACGAAAGTAAAGCTCTACATCTCTATGCAATAAGCGCATTCAAATTTCCTCTTATTATTTGTTAAAAGTATGTGGTTTTTTTTGTTTTTTTTTTTTTTTTTTTTTTTGAAAAAAGGGTTTTTCTGCTTATATGAAAAATACGTTTTTCTCCCCGTCCCCTTCTTATGCATGATCTTCGCGGAAATTACATTCTGTCCTCAATAAACCTGGAACAACCAGTTATGGTCTTAGTTCTCTTTTTTCTTACGTATCAGCTAAGTTGCGGATGCGCTACCTGATTTTATCCGTACCTATGAGTTTACTGGTTTTAAAAGAGATCCAGGGCCGCATTTTGTACAGCGGCTTTTCTTTTTAATGATATATCTTTAAATATTATGTATTTAGTAGTAGGTATCTGTATATGTATGTATTTAGCTGTAAATGTAATGTCTCGAAGATATTAGCTCCTGTAGTTATTCGGAAAAGCTTATGACTGTATGTATGTTACCTTTAGGGGGCGCATGCGCACACTTTGTAATCTGCGACTCCAGTGCTTACCATATGACAGATAAATGACTTTTCTCTTAATATATAAGCCATCTAATCTTACGCTATATTGACAAGGGCGGTTTGGAGCTGTGAGTAGGCGTGGGATTTGTCACATATGGTTTAGGGGCCGACATATCTCTCCCTCAATGCCGTACCGGAGGCAAGGTCGGTAGCAGAAAGCAGCGAAGGGCCAACTGCGTCCAAAAGCGATCGCACGGGCCGAAATCCCGGGATGACTCGTTTGGTACGACGCTCCAGCGCCGGTGTCTGGAGGTACTGCGTTTTTTCTCTCTTGTTCAAACATTCCGTCAGCGCATGCGCAAATGTTCTGGCTCTTCGAAACCTCCTACCCACCAAAAAAATTACATGCTTTTTTTGTACCAGCAATTGACATTTCAGTTGATTTTATAGGCATAAACGTAACGTAAGAACCGTGCGTGTCTGGTCTTGTCTCACACAGACGAGAGAGGGTTTCATGCAGACTGGGACGTCTAAAATGCTCTGTTGTAAACATGGCGGTTCACGAGTGAAGTTGTCTCTCTGGCCTTTCTGTGGACGAATTCCAGGACCTACTGACACAATCTGGGCAAGTTTTGAAAGCTAAAACCTTCAATCGATGCGTTATTTTGCTGGTAGGACTGGGTGGCCCGACACTTATAAAAAAACTATGAAATGAGAATCTGGAGTCTTCCCTTGTCATGGAATGGCAGAATTACCCAGAATTCTTTTTGGGCATGAGCGAGGCAACTTAAGAAGCACGAGACTGGCCCTCATCGAATGGCTGAAGCGCGGCCAGAGGAAATGATTTCTCACCAGCTACTCAGGAGTAGGCCTGGTGTGTGCTGTTAACGTAGATTTTGGATTTCTGAACAAGTTTTTATCATAGAAAATTCGCGACAAAGTTGTGCTTTCATTTCGCTGTAATTCTCGTGTCAAAGAAACGCTATAATAAAGTCAATAAGAGAATAACGATATTTATATTTGCAGATTACCTGTCCTCATACTACGAAAGTCAAGTTCTACATCTCTATGCAATAAGCGCATTCAAATTTCCTCGTGTTACTTGATAAAAGTATGTGGTTCTTTTCATGTTTGTTTTTTTTTTTTTTTTTTTTAAAAAAAGGGTTTTTCTGCTTATATGAAAAATACGTTTTCTCTCCCGTCCCCTTCCTATGCATGATCTTCGCGGAAATTACATTCTGTTCCTCAATAACCTGGAACAACCAGTCATGGTCTTAGTTCTCTTTTTTCTTACGTAGCAGCTAAGTTGCGGAATGCGCTACTTGATTTTATCCGTACCTATGAGTTTACTGGTGTTAAAAGAGAATCCAGGGCCGCACTTTGTACAGCGGCTTTTCTTTTTAATGAATATATCTTTAAATATTATGTATTTAGTAGGTATCTGTATATGCTATGTATTTTAGCTGTAAATGTTATGTCTGGAAGATATTAGCTCCTGTAGTTATTCGGAAAAAGCTTATGACTGTATGTATGTTACATCTAGGAGGGCGCATGCGTACACTTTGTAATCTGCGACTCCAGTGCTTACCATATGACAGATAAAATGACTTTTCTCTTAATATATAAGCCATCTAATTCTTACGCTATATTGACAAGGGCGGTTTGGAGCTGTGAGTAGGCGTGGGATTTGTCACATATGGTTTAGGGGCCGACATATCTCTCCCTCAATGCCGTACCGGGAGGCAAGGTCGGTAGCAGAAAGCAGCGAAGGGCCAACTGCGTCCAAAAGCGATCGCACGGGCCGAAATCCCGGGATGACTCGTTTGGTACGACGCTCCAGCGCCGGTGTCTGGAGGTACTGCGTTTTTCTCTCTTGTTCAAACATTCCGTCAGCGCATGCGCAATTGTTCTGGCTCTTCGATACCTAGCCTACCCACCAAAAAAAATTAACATGCTTTTTTTTTTTTTTTTGCAATTGACATTTCAGTTGATTTTATAGGCATAAACGTAAAGTAAGAACCGTGCGTGTCTGGTCTTGTCTCAGACAGAGGCGAGAGATGGTTTCATGCAGACTGGGACGCCTAAAATGCTCTGTTGTAAACATGGCGGTTCACGAGTGAAGTTGTCTCTCTGGCCTTTCTGTGGACGAATTCCAGGACCTACTGACACAATCTGGGCAAGTTTTGAAAGCTAAAACCTTCAATCGATGCGTTATTTTGCTGGTAGGACTGGGTGGCCCGACACTTATGAAAAAACTATGAAATGATCGGGAGTCTTCCCTTGTCATGGAATGGCAGAATTACCCAGAATTCTTTTTGGGCATGAGCGAGGAAACTTAAGAAGCACGAGACTGGCCCTCATCGAATGGCTGATGAGCGGCCAGAGGAAATGATTTCTGAGCAGATACTCAGGAGTAGGCCTGGTGTGTGCTTTTAACGTAGATTTTGGATTTTTCAACAAGTTTTTATCATAGAAAATTCGCGACAAAGTTGTGCTTTCATTTCGCTGTAATTCTCGTGTCAAAGAAATGGTATAATGTAAATATGAGAATAACGATATTTATATTTGCAGATTACCTGTCCTCTTACTACGAAAGTCAAGCTCGACATCTCTATGCAATAAGCGCATTCAAAATTTCCTCTTATTACTTGATAAAAGTATGTGTTTTTTTTTGTTTTTGTTTTTGTTTTTGTTTTTTTGAAAACAGGGTTTTTCTGCTTATATGAAAAATACGTTTTTTCTCCCGTCCCCTTCTTATTCATGATCTTCGCGGAAATTACATTCTGTTCCTCAATAAACCTGGAACAACCAGTTATGGTCTTAGTTCTCTTTTTTCTTTCGTATCAGCTAAGTTGCGGAATGCGCTACCTGATTTTATCCGTACCTATGAGTTTACTGGTTTTAAAAGAGAATCCAGGGCCGCATTTTGTACAGCGGTATTTCTTTTTAATGAATATATCTTTAAATATTATGTATTTAGTAGGTATCTGTATATGCTATGTATTTTAGCTGTAAATGTAATGTCTCGAAGATATTAGCTCCTGTAGTTATTCGGAAAAAGCTTATGACTGTATGTATGTTACCTTTAGCAGGGCGCATGCGCACACTTTGTAATCTGCGACTCCAGTGCTTACCATATGACAGATAAATGACTTTTCTCTTAAATATAAAGCCATCTAATTCTTACGCTATATTGACAAGGGCGGTTTGGAGCTGTGAGTAGGCGTGGGATTTGTCACATATGGTTTAGGGGCCGACATATCTCTCCCTCAATGCCGTACCGGGAGGCAAGGTCGGTAGCAGAAAGCAGCGAAGGGCCAACTGCGTCCAAAAGCGATCGCACGGGCCGAAATCCCGGATGACTTGTTTGGTACGACGCTCCAGCGCCGGTGTCTGGAGGTACTGCGTTTTTCTCTCTTGTTCAAACATTCCGTCAGCGCATGCGCAAATGTTCTGGCTCTTCGATACCTACTAGCCTACCAAAAAAAAATTGCATGCTTTTTTGTTTGTACCAGTAATTGACATTTCAGTTGATTTTATAGGCATAAACGTAACGTAAGAACCGTGCGTGTCTGGTCTTGTCTCAGACAGAGGCGAGAGATGGTTTCATGCAGACTGGGACGCCTAAAATGCTCTGTTGTAAACATGGCGGTTCACGAGTGAAGTTGTCTCTCTGGCCTTTCTGTGGACGAATTCCAGGACCTACTGACACAATCTGGGCAAGTTTTGAAAGCTAAAACCTTCAATCGATGCGTTATTTTGCTGGTAGGACTGGGTGGCCCGACACTTATGAAAAAACTATGAAATGAGAATCGGGAGTCTTCCCTTGTCATGGAATGGCAGAATTACCCAGAATTCTTGTTTGGCATGAGCGAGGCAACTTAAGAAGCACGAGACTGGCCCTCATGGAATGGCTGAAGCGCGGCCAGAGGAAATGATTCTAGCCAGATACTCAGGAGTAGGCCTGGTGTGTGCTGTTAACGTAGATTTTGGATTTCTGAACAAGTTTTTATCATAGAAAATTCGCGACAAAGTTGTGCTTTCATTTCGCTGTAATTCTCGTGTCAAAGAAACGGTATAATAATGTAAATAAGAGAATAACGATATTTATATTTGCAGATTACCTGTCCTCTTACTACGAAAGTCAAGCTCTACATCTCTATGCAATAAGCGCATTCAAAATTTCCTCGTATTACTTGATAAAAGTATGTGGTTTTTTTTTGTTTTTTTTTTTCTTTTTTTTTTTGAAAAAAGGTTTTTCTGCTTATATGAAAAATACGTTTTCTCTCCCGTCCCCTTCTTGCATGATCTTCGCGGAAATTACATTCTGTTCCTCAATAAACCTGGAACAACCGTTCCTGGATGGTCTTAGTTCTCTTTTTCTTACGTATCAGCTAAGTTGCGAATGCGCTACTTGATTTTATCCGTACCTATGAGTTTACTGGTTTTAAAAGAGAATCCAGGGCCGCATTTTGTACAGCGGCTTTTCTTTTTAATGAATATATCTTTAAATATTATGTATTTAGTAGGTATCTGTATATGCTATGTATTTTAGCTGTAAATGTAATGTCTCGAAGATATTAGCTCCTGTAGTTATTGGGAAAAAGCTTATGACTGTATGTATGTTACCTTTAGGAGGGCGCATGCGTACACTTTGTAATCTGCGACTCCAGTGCTTACCATATGACAGATAAAATGACTTTTCTCTTAAATATATAAGCCATCTAATTCTTACGCTATATTGACAAGGGCGGTTTGGAGCTGTGAGTAGGCGTGGGATTTGTCACATATGGTTTAGGGGCCGACATATCTCTCCCTCAATGCCGTACCGGGAGGCAAGGTCGGTAGCAGAAAGCAGCGAAGGGCCAACTGCGTCCAAAAGCGATCGCACGGGCCGAAATCCCGGGATGACTCGTTTGGTACGACGCTCCAGCGCCGGTGTCTGGAGGTACTGCGTTTTTTCTCTTGTTCAAACATTCCGTCAGCGCATGCGCAAATGTTCTGGCTCTTCGATACCTACCTACCTACCAAAAAAATTAACATTGCTTTTTTTTTGTACCAGCAATTGACATTTCAGTTGATTTTATAGGCATAAACGTAACGTAAGAACCGTGCGTGTCTGGTCTTGTCTCAGACAGAGGCGAGAGATGGTTTCATGCAGACTGGGACGCCTAAAATGCTCTGTTGTAAACATGGCGGTTCACGAGTGAAGTTGTCTCTCTGGCCTTTCTGTGGACGAATTCCAGGACCTACTGACACAATCTGGGCAAGTTTTGAAAGCTAAAACCTTCAATCGATGCGTTATTTTGCTGGTAGGACTGGGTGGCCCGACACTTATGAAAAAACTATGAAATGAGAATCGGGAGTCTTCCCTTGTCATGGAATGGCAGAATTACCCAGAATTCTTTTTGGGCATGAGCGAGGCAACTTAAGAAGCACGACACTGGCCCTCATGGAATGGCTGAAGCGCGGCCAGAGGAAATGATCTCTAGCCAGACACTCAGGAGTAGGCCTGGTGTGCGCTGTTAACGTAGATTTTGGATTTCTGAACAAGTTTTTATCACAGAAAATTTGCGACAAAGTTGTGCTTTCATTTCGCTGTAATTCTCGTGTCAAAGAAATGGTATAATGTAAATATGAGAATAACGATATTTATATTTGCAGATTACCTGTCCTCTTACTACGAAAGTCAAGCTCGACATCTCTACGTAATAAGCGCATTCAAAATTTCCTCGTATTACTTGATAAAAGTATGTATTTTTTTTTTCCTTTTTTTTTTTCTTTTTTGAAAAAAGGGTTTTTCTGCTTATATGAAAAATACGTTTTCTCTCCCGTCCCCTTGGTATGCATGATCTTCGCGGAAATTACATTCTGTTCCTCAATAAACCTGGAACAACCAGTTATGGTCTTAGTTCTCTTTTCTTACGTATCAGCTAAGTTGCGGAATGCGCTACCTGATTTTATCCGTACCTATGAGTTTACTGGTTTAAAAGAGAATCCAGGGCCGCATTTTGTACAGCGGCTTTTCTTTTTAATGATATATCTTTAAATATTATGTATTTAGTAGGTATCTGTATATGCTATGTATTTTAGCTGTAAATGTAATGTCTCGAAGATATTAGCTCCTGTAGTTATTCGGAAAAAGCTTATGACTGTATGTATGTTACCTTTAGCAGGGCGCATGCGCACACTTTGTAATCTGCGACTCCAGTGCTTACCATATGACAGATAAAATGACTTTTCTCTTGAATATATAAGCCATCTAATTCTTACGCTATATTGACAAGGGCGGTTTGGAGCTGTGAGTAGGCGTGGGATTTGTCACATATGGTTTAGGGGCCGACATATCTCTCCCTCAATGCCGTACCGGGAGGCAAGGTCGGTAGCAGAAAGCAGCGAAGGGCCAACTGCGTCCAAAAGCGATCGCACGGGCCGAAATCCCGGGATGACTCGTTTGGTACGACGCTCCAGCGCCGGTGTCTGGAGGTACTGCGTTTTTCTCTCTTGTTCAAACATTCCGTCAGCGCATGCGCAAATGTTCTGGCTCTTCGATACCTAGCCTACCAAAAAAATTAACATGGTTTTGTTTTACCAGCAATTGACATTTCAGTTGATTTTATAGGCATAAACGTAACGTAAGAACCGTGCGTGTCTGGTCTTGTCTCAGACAGAGGCGAGAGATGGTTTCATGCAGACTGGGACGCCTAAAATGCTCTGTTGTAAACATGGCGGTTCACGAGTGAAGTTGTCTCTCTGGCCTTTCTGTGGACGAATTCCAGGACCTACTGACACAATGTGGGCAAGTTTTGAAAGCTAAACCTTCAATCGATGCGTTATTTTGCTGGTAGGACTGGGTGGCCCGACACTTATGAAAAAAACTATGAAATGAGAATCGGGAGTCTTCCCTTGTCATGGAATGGCAGAATTACCCAGAATTCTTTTTGGGCATGAGCGAGGCAACTTAAGAAGCACGAGACTGGCCCTCATCGAATGGCTGAAGCGCGGCCAGAGGAAATGATTTCTAGCCAGACACTCAGGAGTAGGCCTGGTGTGTGCTGTTAACGTAGATTTTGGATTTCTGAACAAGTGTTTGACGTATTTATTGTAGCAAATTCGCGACAAAGTTGTGCTTTCATTTCGCTGTAATTCTTGTGTCAAAAAAAGGTATAATAATGTAAATAATAAAATAACGATATTTATATTTGCAGATTACCTGAACTCTTACTACGAAAGTCAAACTCGACATCTCTATGCAATAAGCGCATTCAAAATTTCCTCGTGTTACTTGATAAAAGTATGTGGTTTTTTTTTGTTTTTTTTTTTTTTTCTTTATTTTAAAAAAAGGGTTTTTCTGCTTATATGAAAAATACGTTTTCTCTCCCGTCCCCTTCTTATGCATGATCTTCGCGGAAATTACATTCTGTTCCTCAATAAACCTGGAACAACCAGTTATGGTCTTAGTTCTCTTTTTTCTTACGTATCAGCTAAGTTGCGGAATGCGCTACTTGATTTTATCCGTACCTATGAGTTTACTGGTGTTAAAAGAGAATCCAGGGCCGCACTTTGTACAGCGGCTTTTCTTTTTAATGAATATATCTTTAAATATTATGTATTTAGTAGGTATCTGTATATGCTATGTATTTTAGCTGTAAATGTAATGTCTCGAAGATATTAGCTCCTGTAGTTATTCGGAAAAAGCTTATGACTGTATGTATGTTACCTTTAGGAGGGCGCATGCGCACACTTTGTAATCTGCGACTCCAGTGCTTACCATATGACAGATAAAATGACTTTTCTCTTGAATATATAAGCCATCTAATTCTTACGCTATATTGACAAGGGCGGTTTGGAGCTGTGAGTAGGCGTGGGATTTGTCACATATGGTTTAGGGGCCGACATATCTCTCCCTCAATGCCGTACCGGGAGGCAAGGTCGGTAGCAGAAAGCAGCGAAGGGCCAACTGCGTCCAAAAGCGATCGCACGGGCCGAAATCCCGGGATGACTCGTTTGGTACGACGCTCCAGCGCCGGTGTCTGGAGGTACTGCGTTTTTCTCTCTTGTTCAAACATTCCGTCAGCGCATGCGCAAATGTTCTGGCTCTTCGATACCTAGCCTACCAAAAAAATTAACATGCTGGTTTCTTTTTTTTTGTACCAGCAATTGACATTTCAGTTGATTTTATAGGCATAAACGTAACGTAAGAACCGTGCGTGTCTGGTCTTGTCTCAGACAGAGGCGAGAGATGGTTTCATGCAGACTGGGACGCCTAAAATGCTCTGTTGTAAACATGGCGGTTCACGAGTGAAGTTGTCTCTCTGGCCTTTCTGTGGACGAATTCCAGGACCTACTGACACAATCTGGGCAAGTTTTGAAAGCTAAAACCTTCAATCGATGCGTTATTTTGCTGGTAGGACTGGGTGGCCCGACACTTATGAAAAAAACTATGAAATGAGAATCGGGAGTCTTCCCTTGTCATGGAATGGCAGAATTACCCAGAATTCTTTTTGGGCATGAGCGAGGCAACTTAAGAAGCACGACACTGGCCCTCATGGAATGGCTGAAGCGCGGCCAGAGGAAATGATCTCTAGCCAGACACTCAGGAGTAGGCCTGGTGTGCGCTGTTAACGTAGATTTTGGATTTCTGAACAAGTTTTTATCACAGAAAATTTGCGACAAAGTTGTGCTTTCATTTCGCTGTAATTCTCGTGTCAAAGAAACGGTATAATAAAGTAAATAAGAGAATAACGATATTTATATTTGCAGATTACCTGTCCTCTTACTACGAAAGTCAAGCTCGACATCTCTATGCAATAAGCGCATTCAAAATTTCCTCGTATTACTTGATAAAAGTATGTGTGTTTTTTTTTTGTTTTTTTGTTTTTTGAAAAAAGGGTTTTTCTGCTTATATGAAAAATACGTTTTCTCTCCCGTCCCCTTCTTATGCATGATCTTCGCGGAAATTACATTCTGTTCCTCAATAAACCTGGAACAACCAGTTATGGTCTTAGTTCTCTTTTTTCTTACGTAGCAGCTAAGTTGCGGAATGCGCTACTTGATTTTATCCGTACCTATGAGTTTACTGGTGTTAAAAGAGAATCCAGGGCCGCACTTTGTACAGCGGCTTTTCTTTTTAATGAATATATCTTTAAATATTATGTATTTAGTAGGTATCTGTATATGCTATGTATTTTAGCTGTAAATGTAATGTCTCGAAGATATTAGCTCCTGTAGTTATTCGAAAAAGCTTATGACTGTATGTATGTTACCTTTAGAGGGCGCATGCGCACACTTTGTAATCTGCGCCTCCAGTGCTTAACATATGATACATAAGATAACTTTTCTCTTGGATATATAAGCCATCTAATTCTTACGCTATATTGACAAGGGCGGTTTGGAGCTGTGAGTAGGCGTGGGATTTGTCACATATGGTTTAGGGGCCGACATATCTCTCCCTCAATGCCGTACCGGGAGGCAAGGTCGGTAGCAGAAAGCAGCGAAGGGCCAACTGCGTCCAAAAGCGATCGCACGGGCCGAAATCCCGGGATGACTCGTTTGGTACGACGCTCCAGCGCCGGTGTCTGGAGGTACTGCGTTTTTCTCTCTTGTCCAAACATTCCGTCAGCGCATGCGCAAATGTTCTGGCTCTTCGATACCAAGCCTACCAAAAAAAATTATTATGGTGCATGGTTTTGTTTTACCAGCAATTGACATTTCAGTTGATTTTATAGGCATAAACGTAACGTAAAAGCCGTGCGTGTCTGGTCTTGTCTCAGACAGAGACCAGAGATGGTTTCATGCAGACTGGGACGCCTAAAATGCTCTGTTGTAAACATGGCGGTTCACGAGTGAAGTTGTCTCTCTGGCCTTTCTGTGGACGAATTCCAGGACCTACTGACACAATCTGGGCAAGTTTTGAAAGCTAAAACCTTCAATCGATGCGTTATTTTGCTGGTAGGACTGGGTGGCCCGACACTTATGAAAAAACTATGAAATGAGAATCGGGAGTCTTCCCTTGTCATGGAATGGCAGAATTACCCAGAATTCTTTTTGGGCATGAGCGAGGCAACTTAAGAAGCACGACACTGGCCCTCATGGAATGGCTGAAGCGCGGCCAGAGGAAATGATCTCTAGCCAGACACTCAGGAGTAGGCCTGGTGTGCGCTGTTAACGTAGATTTTGGATTTCTGAACAAGTTTTTATCATAGAAAATTCGCGACAAAGTTGTGCTTTCATTTCGCTGTAATTCTCGTGTCAAAGAAACGGTATAATAATGTAAATAAGAGAATAACGATATTTATATTTGCAGATTACCTGTCCTCTTACTACGAAAGTCAAGCTCGACATCTCTATGCAATAAGCGCATTCAAAATTTCCTCGTATTCCTTGATAAAAGTATGTGTGTTTTTTTTTTGTTGTTTTTTTTTGTTTTTTTTTTTTTGAAAAAGGGTTTTTCTGCTTATATGAAAAATACGTTTTCTCTCCCGTCCCCTTCTTATGCATGATCTTCGCGGAAATTACATTCTGTTCCTCAATAAACCTGGAACAACCAGTTATGCATGGTCTTAGTTCTCTTTTTTCTTACGTAGCAGCTAAGTTGCGGAATGCGCTACTTGATTTTATCCGTACCTATGAGTTTACTGGTGTTAAAAGAGAATCCAGGGCCGCACTTTGTACAGCGGCTTTTCTTTTTAATGAATATATCTTTAAATATTATGTATTTAGTAGGTATCTGTATATGCTATGTATTTTAGCTGTAAATGTAATGTCTCGAAGATATTAGCTCCTGTAGTTATTCGGAAAAAGCTTATGACTGTATGTATGTTACCTTTAGGAGGGCGCATGCGCACACTTTGTAATCTGCGACTCCAGTGCTTACCATATGACAGATAAATGACTTTTCTCTTGAATATATAAGCCATCTAATTCTTACGCTATATTGACAAGGGCGGTTTGGAGCTGTGAGTAGGCGTGGGATTTGTCACATATGGTTTAGGGGCCGACATATCTCTCCCTCAATGCCGTACCGGGAGGCAAGGTCGGTAGCAGAAAGCAGCGAAGGGCCAACTGCGTCCAAAAGCGATCGCACGGGCCGAAATCCCGGGATGACTCGTTTGGTACGACGCTCCAGCGCCGGTGTCTGGAGGTACTGCGTTTTTCTCTCTTGTTCAAACATTCCGTCAGCGCATGCGCAAATGTTCTGGCTCTTCGATACCTAGCCTACCAAAAAAATTAACATGCTTTTTTTTGTACCAGCAATTGACATTTCAGTTGATTTTATAGGCATAAACGTAACGTAAGAACCGTGCGTGTCTGGTCTTGTCTCAGACAGAGGCGAGAGATGGTTTCATGCAGACTGGGACGCCTAAAATGCTCTGTTGTAAACATGGCGGTTCACGAGTGAAGTTGTCTCTCTGGCCTTTCTGTGGACGAATTCCAGGACCTACTGACACAATCTGGGCAAGTTTTGAAAGCTAAAACCTTCAATCGATGCGTTATTTTGCTGGTAGGACTGGGTGGCCCGACACTTATGAAAAAACTATGAAATGAGAATCGGGAGTCTTCCCTTGTCATGGAATGGCAGAATTACCCAGAATTCTTTTTGGGCATGAGCGAGGCAACTTAAGAAGCACGACACTGGCCCTCATGGAATGGCTGAAGCGCGGCCAGAGGAAATGATCTCTAGCCAGACACTCAGGAGTAGGCCTGGTGTGCGCTGTTAACGTAGATTTTGGATTTCTGAACAAGTTTTTATCACAGAAAATTTGCGACAAAGTTGTGCTTTCATTTCGCTGTAATTCTCGTGTCAAAGAAACGGTATAATAATGTAAATAAGAGAATAACGATATTTATATTTGCAGATTACCTGTCCTCTTACTACGAAAGTCAAGCTCTACATCTCTATGCAATAAGCGCATTCAAAATTTCCTCGTATTACTTGATAAAAGTATGTTTTTTGTTTTTTTTTTTTTTTTTTTTTTTGAAAAAAGGGTTTTTCTGCTTATGAAAAATACGTTTTTTCTCCCGGCGTCCCCTTCTTATGCATGATCTTCGCGGAAATTACATTCTGTTCCTCAATAAACCTGGAACAACCAGTTATGGTCTTAGTTCTCTTTTTTCTTACGTATCAGCTAAGTTGCGGAATGCGCTACCTGATTTTATCCGTACCTATGAGTTTACTGGTTTTAAAAGAGAATCCAGGGCCGCATTTTGTACAGCGGCTTTTCTTTTTAATGAATATATCTTTAAATATTATGTATTTAGTAGGTATCTGTATATGCTATGTATTTTAGCTGTAAATGTAATGTCTCGAAGATATTAGCTCCTGTAGTTATTCGGAAAAAGCTTATGACTGTATGTATGTTACCTTTAGCAGGGCGCATGCGCACACTTTGTAATCTGCGACTCCAGTGCTTACCATATGACAGATAAAATGACTTTTCTCTTAATATATAAGCCATCTAATTCTTACGCTATATTGACAAGGGCGGTTTGGAGCTGTGAGTAGGCGTGGGATTTGTCACATATGGTTTAGGGGCCGACATATCTCTCCCTCAATGCCGTACCGGGAGGCAAGGTCGGTAGCAGAAAGCAGCGAAGGGCCAACTGCGTCCAAAAGCGATCGCACGGGCCGAAATCCCGGGATGACTCGTTTGGTACGACGCTCCAGCGCCGGTGTCTGGAGGTACTGCGTTTTTCTCTCTTGTTCAAACATTCCGTCAGCGCATGCGCAAATGTTCTGGCTCTTCGATACCTAGCCTACCAAAAAAAATGAACATGCTGGGGTTTTTTTTGAACTAGCAATTGACATTTCAGTTGATTTTATGGGCATAAACGTAACGTAAGAACCGTGCGTGTCTGGTCTTGTCTCAGACAGAGGCGAGAGATGGTTTCATGCAGACTGGTACGCCTAAAATGCTCTGTTGTAAACATGGCGGTTCACGAGTGAAGTTGTCTCTCTGGCCTTTCTGTGGACGAATTCCAGGACCTACTGACACAATCTGGGCAAGTTTTGAAAGCTAAAACCTTCAATCGATGCGTTATTTTGCTGGTAGGACTGGGTGGCCCGACACTTATGAAAAAACTATGAAATGAGAATCGGGAGTCTTCCCTTGTCATGGAATGGCAGAATTACCCAGAATTCTTTTTGGGCATGAGCGAGGCAACTTAAGAAGCACGACACTGGCCCTCATGGAATGGCTGAAGCGCGGCCAGAGGAAATGATCTCTAGCCAGACACTCAGGAGTAGGCCTGGTGTGCGCTGTTAACGTAGATTTTGGATTTCTGAACAAGTTTTTATCATAGAAAATTCGCGACAAAGTTGTGCTTTCATTTCGCTGTAATTCTCGTGTCAAAGAAACGGTATAATAATGTAAATAAGAGAATAACGATATTTATATTTGCAGATTACCTGTCCTCTTACTACGAAAGTCAAGCTCGACATCTCTATGCAATAAGCGCATTCAAAATTTCCTTGTATTACTTGATAAAAGTATTTTTTTTTTTTTTTTAAAAAGGGTTTTTCTGCTTATATGAAAAATACGTTTTCTCTCCCGTCCCCTTCTTATGCATGATCTTCGCGGAAATTACATTCTGTTCCTCAATAAACCTGGAACAACCAGTTATGGTCTTAGTTCTCTTTTTTCTTACGTATCGGCGAAGTTGCGGAATGTGCTACCTGATTTTATCCGTATCTATGAGTTTACTGGTTTAAAAAAGAGAATCCAGGGCCGCATTTTGTACAGCGGCTTTTCTTTTAAATGAATATATCTTTAAATATTATGTATTTAGTAGGTATCTGTATATGCTATGTATTTTAGCTGTAAATGTAATGTCTCGAAGATATTAGCTCCTGTAGTTATTCGGAAAAAGCTTATGACTGTATGTATGTTACCTTTAGGAGGGCGCATGCGCACACTTTGTAATCTGCGACTCCAGTGCTTACCATATGACAGATAAAATGACTTTTCTCTTAATATATAAGCCATCTAATTCTTACGCTATATTGACAAGGGCGGTTTGGAGCTGTGAGTAGGCGTGGGATTTGTCACATATGGTTTAGGGGCCGACATATCTCTCCCTCAATGCCGTACCGGGAGGCAAGGTCGGTAGCAGAAAGCAGCGAAGGGCCAACTGCGTCCAAAAGCGATCGCACGGGCCGAAATCCCGGGATGACTCGTTTGGTACGACGCTCCAGCGCCGGTGTCTGGAGGTACTGCGTTTTTCTCTCTTGTTCAAACATTCCGTCAGCGCATGCGCAAATGTTCTGGCTCTTCGATACCTAGCCTACCAAAAAAATTAACATGCTGGTTTTTTTGTTTCTTTTTTTTTTTTACCATCAATTGACATTTCTGTTGATTTTATATGCATAAACGTAATGTAATAAACATGCGTGTCTGGTCATTTGTCAGACAGAGGCGAGAGATGGTTTCATGCAGACTGGGACGCCTAAAATGCTCTGTTGTAAACATGGCGGTTCACGAGTGAAGTTGTCTCTCTGGCCTTTCTGTGGACGAATCCCAGGACCTACTGACACAATCCGGGCAAGTTTTGAAAGCTAAAACCTTCAATCGATGCGTTATTTTGCTGGTAGGACTGGGTGGCCCGACACTTATGAAAAAAACTATGAAATGAGAATCGGGAGTCTTCCCTTGTCATGGAATGGCAGAATTACCCAGAATTCTTTTTGGGCATGAGCGAGGCAACTTAAGAAGCACGACACTGGCCCTCATGGAATGGCTGAAGCGCGGCCAGAGGAAATGATCTCTAGCCAGACACTCAGGAGTAGGCCTGGTGTGCGCTGTTAACGTAGATTTTGGATTTCTGAACAAGTTTTTATCACAGAAAATTTGCGACAAAGTTGTGCTTTCATTTCGCTGTAATTCTCGTGTCAAAGAAACGGTATAATAATGTAAATAAGAGAATAACGATATTTATATTTGCAGATTACCTGTCCTCTTACTACGAAAGTCAAGCTCTACATCTCTATGCAATAAGCGCATTCAAAATTTCCTCGTATTACTTGATAAAAGTAGTGTTTTTTTTGTTTTTGGTGTTTTTTTTTTTTTGAAAAAGGGTTTTTCTGCTTATATGAAAAATACGTTTTCTCTCCCGTCCCCTTCCTATGCATGATCTTCGCGGAAATTACATTCTGTTCCTCAATAACCCTGGAACAACCAGTTATGGTCTTAGTTCTCTTTTTTCTTACGTAGCAGCTAAGTTGCGGAATGCGCTACTTGATTTTATCCGTACCTATGAGTTTACTGGTGTTAAAAGAGAATCCAGGGCCGCACTTTGTACAGCGGCTTTTCTTTTTAATGAATATATCTTTAAATATTATGTATTTAGTAGGTATCTGTATATGCTATGTATTTTAGCTGTAAATGTTATGTCTGGAAGATATTAGCTCCTGTAGTTATTCGGAAAAAGCTTATGACTGTATGTATGTTACCTTTAGAGGGCGCATGCGCACACTTTGTAATCTGCGACTCCAGTGCTTACCATATGACAGATAAAATGACTTTTCTCTTAAATATATAAGCCATCTAATTCTTACGCTATATTGACAAGGGCGGTTTGGAGCTGTGAGTAGGCGTGGGATTTGTCACATATGGTTTAGGGGCCGACATATCTCTCCCTCAATGCCGTACCGGGAGGCAAGGTCGGTAGCAGAAAGCAGCGAAGGGCCAACTGCGTCCAAAAGCGATCGCACGGGCCGAAATCCCGGGATGACTCGTTTGGTACGACGCTCCAGCGCCGGTGTCTGGAGGTACTGCGTTTTTCTCTCTTGTTCAAACATTCCGTCAGCGCATGCGCAAATGTTCTGGCTCTTCGATACCTAGTCCACCAAAAAAAATTAACATGCTGTTTTTTTTTTTTTTCTTTCTTTCTTTTTTTTTTACCAGCAATTGACATTTCAGTTGATTTTATAGGTATAAACGTAACGTAAGAACCGTGCGTGTCTGGTCTTGTCTCAGACAGAGGCGAGAGATGGTTTCATGCAGACTGGGACGCCTAAAATGCTCTGTTGTAAACATGGCGGTTCACGAGTGAAGTTGTCTCTCTGGCCTTTCTGTGGACGAATTCCAGGACCTACTGACACAATCTGGGCAAGTTTTGAAAGCTAAAACCTTCAATCGATGCGTTATTTTGCTGGTAGGACTGGGTGGCCCGACACTTATGAAAAAACTATGAAATGAGAATCGGGAGTCTTCCCTTGTCATGGAATGGCAGAATTACCCAGAATTCTTTTTGGGCATGAGCGAGGCAACTTAAGAAGCACGAGACTGGCCCTCATCGAATGGCTGAAGCGCGGCCAGAGGAAATGATCTCTAGCCAGACACTCAGGAGTAGGCCTGGTGTGCGCTGTTAACGTAGATTTTGGATTTCTGAACAAGTTTTTATCATAGAAAATTCGCGACAAAGTTGTGCTTTCATTTCGCTGTAATTCTCGTGTCAAAGAAACGGTATAATAATGTAAATAAGAGAATAACGATATTTATATTTGCAGATTACCTGTCCTCTTACTACGAAAGTCAAGCTCACATCTCTATGCAATAAACGCATTCAAAATTTCCTCGTATTACTTGATAAAAGTATGTGGTTTTTTTTTGTTTTTTTTTTGCTTTTTTTTTTGAAAAAAGGGTTTTTCTGCTTATATGAAAAATACGTTTTCTCTCCCGTCCCCTTCCTATGCATGATCTTCGCGGAAATTACATTCTGTTCCTCAATAAACCTGGAACAACCAGTTATGGTCTTGTATAGTTCTCTTTTTTCTTACGTATCAGCTAAGTTGCAGAATGCGCTACCTGATTTTATCCGTACCTATGAGTTTACTGGTTTTAAAAGAGAATCCAGGGCCGCATTTTTTACAGCGGCTTTTCTTTTTAATGAATATATCTTTAAATATTATGTATTTAGTATAGTATCTGTATATGCTATGTATTTTAGCTGTAAATGTAATGTCTCGAAGATATTAGCTCCTGTAGTTATTCGGAAAAGCTTATGACTGTATGTATGTTACCTTTAGAGGCGCATGCGCACACTTTGTAATCTGCGACTCCAGTGCTTACCATATGACAGATAAAATGACTTTTCTCTTGAATATATAAGCCATCTAATTCTTACGCTATATTGACAAGGGCGGTTTGGAGCTGTGAGTAGGCGTGGGATTTGTCACATATGGTTTAGGGGCCGACATATCTCTCCCTCAATGCCGTACCGGGAGGCAAGGTCGGTAGCAGAAAGCAGCGAAGGGCCAACTGCGTCCAAAAGCGATCGCACGGGCCGAAATCCCGGGATGACTCGTTTGGTACGACGCTCCAGCGCCGGTGTCTGGAGGTACTGCGTTTTTCTCTCTTGTTCAAACATTCCGTCAGCGCATGCGCAAATATTCTGGCTCTTCGATACCTAGCCTACCAAAAAAAATTAACATGCTGGTTTTTTTTTTTTTTTTTTTTTACCAACAATTGACATTTCAGTTGATTTTATAGCCATAAACGTAACGTAAGAACCGTGCGTATCTGGTCTTGTCTCAGACAGAGGCGAGAGATGGTTTCATGCAGACTGGGACGCCTAAAATGCTCTGTTGTAAACATGGCGGTTCACGAGTGAAGTTGTCTCTCTGGCCTTTCTGTGGACGAATTCCAGGACCTACTGACACAATCTGGGCAAGTTTTGAAAGCTAAAACCTTCAATCGATGCGTTATTTTGCTGGTAGGACTGGGTGGCCCGACACTTATGAAAAAACTATGAAATGAGAATCGGGAGTCTTCCCTTGTCATGGAATGGCAGAATTACCCAGAATTCTTTTTGGGCATGAGCGAGGCAACTTAAGAAGCACGAGACTGGCCCTCATCGAATGGCTGAAGCGCGGCCAGAGGAAATGATCTCTAGCCAGATACTCAGGAGTAGGCCTGGTGTGTGCTGTTAACGTAGATTTTGGATTTCTGAACAAGTTTTTATCATAGAAAATTCGCGACAAAGTTGTGCTTTCATTTCGCTGTAATTCTCGTGTCAAAGAAACGGTATAATAATGTAAATAAGAGAATAACGATATTTATATTTGCAGATTACCTGTCCTCTTACTACGAAAGTCAAGCTCGACATCTCTATGCAATAAGCGCACTGAAATTTTCCTCGTATTACTTGATAAAAGTATGTTTTTGTTGCCTTTTTTTTTTTTTGTTTTTTGAAAAAAAGGTTTTTCTGCTTATATGAAAACTACGTTTTCTCTCCCGTCCCCTTCTTATGCATGATCTTCGCGGAAATTACATTCTGTTCCTCAATAAACCTGGAACAACCAGTTATGGTCTTAGTTCTCTTTTTTCTTACGTATCAGCTAAGTTGCGGAATGCGCTACCTGATTTTATCCGTACCTATGAGTTTACTGGTTTTAAAAGAGAATCCAGGGCCGCATTTTGTACAGCGGCTTTTCTTTTTAATGAATATATCTTTAAATATTATGTATTTAGTAGGTATCTGTATATGCTATGTATTTAGCTGTAAATATAATGTCTCGAAGATATTAGCGCCTGTAGTTATTCGGAAAAAGCTTATGACTGTATGTATGTTACCTTTAGGAGGGCGCATGCGCACACTTTGTAATCTGCGACTCCAGTGCTTACCATATGACAGATAAATGACTTTTCTCTTAATATATAAGCCATCTAATTCTTACGCTATATTGACAAGGGCGGTTTGGAGCTGTGAGTAGGCGTGGGATTTGTCACATATGGTTTAGGGGCCGACATATCTCTCCCTCAATGCCGTACCGGGAGGCAAGGTCGGTAGCAGAAAGCAGCGAAGGGCCAACTGCGTCCAAAAGCGATCGCACGGGCCGAAATCCCGGGATGACTCGTTTGGTACGACGCTCCAGCGCCGGTGTCTGGAGGTACTGCGTTTTTCTCTCTTGTTCAAACATTCCGTCAGCGCATGCGCAAATGTTCTGGCTCTTCGATACCTAGCCTACCAAAAAAATTAACATACTTGTTTTTTTTTTTTTTTTTTTTGTACCAGCAATTGACATTTCAGTTGATTTTATAGGCATAAACGTAACGTAAGAACCGTGCGTGTCTGGTCTTGTCTCAGACAGAGGCGAGAGATGGTTTCATGCAGACTGGGACGCCTAAAATGCTCTGTTGTAAACATGGCGGTTCACGAGTGAAGTTGTCTCTCTGGCCTTTCTGTGGACGAATTCCAGGACCTACTGACACAATCTGGGCAAGTTTTGAAAGCTAAAACCTTCAATCGATGCGTTATTTTGCTGGTAGGACTGGGTGGCCCGACACTTATGAAAAAACTATGAAATGAGAATCGGGAGTCTTTCCTTGACATGGAATGGCAGAATTACCCAGAAATCTTTTTGGGCACGAGCGAGGCAACTTAAGAAGCACGAGACTGGCCCTCATCGAATGGCTGAAGCGCGGCCAGAGGAAATGTTTTCTAACAAGTTGCTCAGGAGTCGGCTGTGTGTCTGCTGTTAACGTAGATTTTGGATTTCTGAACAAGTTTTTATCATAGAAAATTCGCGACAAAGTTGTGCTTTCATTTCGCTGTAATTCTCGTGTCAAAGAAACGGTATAATAATGTAAATAAGAGAATAACGATATTTATATTTGCAGATTACCTGTCCTCTTACTACGAAAGTCAAGCTCGACATCTCTATGCAATAAGCGCATTCAAAGTTTCCTCGTATTACTTGATAAAACTATGTGTTTTTTGTTTGTTTTTTTGTTTTTTGTTTTTTGGACAAAAAAGGGTTTTTCTGCTGATATGAAAAATACGTTTTCTCTCCGGTCCTCTTCTTATGCATGATCTTCGCGGAAATTACATTCTGTCCCTCAATAAACCTAGAACAACCAGTTATGGTCTTAATTTTCTTATTGTTACGTATCAGCTAAGTTGCGGAATGCGCTACCTGATTTTATCCGTACCTATGAGTTTACTGGTTTTAAAAGAGAATCCAGGGCCGCATTTTGTACAACAGCGGCTTTTCTTTTTAATGAATATATCTTTAAATATTATGTATTTAGTAGGTATCTGTATATGCTATGTATTTTAGCTGTAAATGTAATGTCTCGAAGATATTAGCTCCTGTAGTTATTCGGAAAAATGCTTATGACTGTATGTATGTTACCTTTGGAGGGCGCATGCGCACACTTTGTAATCTGCGACTCCATGCTTACCATATGACAGATAAAATGACTTTTCTCTTGAATATATAAGCCATCTAATTCTTACGCTATTGACAAGGGCGGTTTGGAGCTGTGAGTAGGCGTGGGATTTGTCACATATGGTTTAGGGGCCGACATATCTCTCCCTCAATGCCGTACCGGGAGGCAAGGTCGGTAGCAGAAAGCAGCGAAGGGCCAACTGCGTCCAAAAGCGATCGCACGGGCCGAAATCCCGGGATGACTCGTTTGGTACGACGCTCCAGCGCCGGTGTCTGGAGGTACTGCGTTTTTCTCTCTTGTTCAAATTCCGTCAGCGCATGCGCAAATGTTCTGGCTCTTCGATACCTAGCCTACCAAAAAAAATTCATGTGCTGTTTTTTTTTTTTTTTTTTTTTTTGTACCAGCAATTGACATTTCAGTTGATTTTATAGGCATAAACGTAACGTAAGAACCGTGCGTGTCTGGTCTTGTCTCAGACAGAGGCGAGAGATGGTTTCATGCAGACTGGGACGCCTAAAATGCTCTGTTGTAAACATGGCGGTTCACGAGTGAAGTTGTCTCTCTGGCCTTTCTGTGGACGAATTCCAGGACCTACTGACACAATCTGGGCAAGTTTTGAAAGCTAAAACCTTCAATCGATGCGTTATTTTGCTGGTAGGACTGGGTGGCCCGACACTTATGAAAAAAACTATGAAATGAGAATCGGGAGTCTTCCCTTGTCATGGAATGGCAGAATTACCCAGAATTCTTTTTGGGCATGAGCGAGGCAACTTAAGAAGCACGACACTGGCCCTCATGGAATGGCTGAAGCGCGGCCAGAGGAAATGATCTCTAGCCAGACACTCAGGAGTAGGCCTGGTGTGCGCTGTTAACGTAGATTTGGATTTCTCAACAAGTTTTTATCATAGAAAATTCGCGACAAAGTTGTGCTTTCATTTCGCTGTAATTCTCGTGTCAAAGAAATGGTATAATAATGTAAATATGAGAATAACAATATTTATATTTGCAGATTACCTGTCCTCTTACTACGAAAGTCAAGTTCGACATCTCTATGCAATAAGCGCGTTCAAAATTTCCTGGTATTACTTAATAAAAGTATTCGGTGTCTTTTTTTTGTTTTGCTTGTTTTTTTTTTTGAAAAAAAGGTTTTTCTGCTTATATGAAAAATACGTTTTCTCTCCCGTCCCCTTCTTATGCATTATCTTCGCGGAAATTACATTCTGTTCCTCAATAAACCTGGAACAACCAGTTATGGTCTTAGTTCTCTTTTTTCTTACGGATCAGCTAAGTTGCGGAATGCACTACCTGATTTTATCCGTACCTATGAGTTTACTGGTTTTAAAGAGAATCCAGGGCCGCATTTTGTACAGCGGCTTTTCTTTTTAATGAATATATCTTTAAATATATGTATTTAGTAGGTATCTGTATATGCTATGTATTTTAGCTGTAAATGTAATGTCTCGAAGATATTAGCTCCTGTAGTTATTCGGAAAAAGCTTATGACTGTATGTATGTTACCTTTAGAGGGCGCATGCGCACACTTTGTAATCTGCGACTCCAGTGCTTACCATATGACAGATAAAATGACTTTTCTCTTAATATATAAGCCATCTAATTCTTACGCTATATTGACAAGGGCGGTTTGGAGCTGTGAGTAGGCGTGGGATTTGTCACATATGGTTTAGGGGCCGACATATCTCTCCCTCAATGCCGTACCGGGAGGCAAGGTCGGTAGCAGAAAGCAGCGAAGGGCCAACTGCGTCCAAAGCGATCGCACGGGCCGAAATCCCGGGATGACTCGTTTGGTACGACGCTCCAGCGCCGGTGTCTGGAGGTACTGCGTTTTTCTCTCTTGTTCAAACATTCCGTCAGCGCATGCGCAACTGTTCTGGCTCTTCGATACCTACCTAGCCTACCAAAAAATAACATGCTGGTTTTTTTTTTTTTTTTTTTTTTTTGTACCAGCAATTGACATTTCAGTTGATTTTATAGGCATAATAACATAAGAACCGTGCGTGTCTGGTCTTGTCTCAGACAGAGGCGAGAGATGGTTTCATGCAGACTGGGACGCCTAAATGCTCTGTTGTAAACATGGCGGTTCACGAGTGAAGTTGTCTCTCTGGCCTTTCTGTGGACGAATTCCAGGACCTACTGACACAATCTGGGCAAGTTTTGAAAGCTAAAACCTTCAATCGATGCGTTATTTTGCTGGTAGGACTGGGTGGCCCGACACTTATGAAAAAAACTATGAAATGAGAATCGGGAGTCTTCCCTTGTCATGGAATGGCAGAATTACCCAGAATTCTTTTGGGCATGAGCGAGGCAACTTAAGAAGCACGACACTGGCCCTCATCGAATGGCTGAAGCGCGGCCAGAGGAAATGATTTCTAGCCAGATACTCACGAGTAGGCCTGGTGTGTGCTGTTAACTTACATTTTGGATTTCTGAACAAGTTTTAATCATAGAAAATTCGCGACAAAGTTGTGCTTTCATTTCGCTGTAATTCTCGTCTCAAAGAAACGGTATAATAATGTAAATAAGAGAATAACGATATTTATATTTGCAGATTACCTGTCCTCTTACTACGAAAGTCAAGCTCGACATCTCTATGCAATAAGCGCATTCAAAATTTCCTCGTATTACTTGATAAAAGTATGTGTGTTTTTTTTTTGTTTTTTTGTTTTTTGAAAAAAGGGTTTTTCTGCTGCTTATATGAAAACTACGTTTTCTCTCCCGTCCCCTTCTTATGCATGATCTTCGCGGAAATTACATTCTGTTCCTCAATAAACCTGGAACAACCAGTTATGGTCTTAGTTCTCTTTTTTCTTACGTATCAGCTAAGTTGCGGAATGCGCTACCTGATTTTATCCGTACCTATGAGTTTACTGGTTTTAAAAGAGAATCCAGGGCCCCATTTTGTAAAGCGGTTTTCATTTTTAATGAATATATCTTTAAATATTATGTATTTAGTAGGTATCTGTATATGCTATGTATTTTAGCTGTAAATGTAATGTCTCGAAGATATTAGCTCCTGTAGTTATTCGGAAAAAGCTTATGACTGTATGTATGTTACCTTTAGGAGGGCGCATGCGCACACTTTGTAATCTGCGACTCCAGTGCTTACCATATGACAGATAAAATGACTTTTCTCTTCAATATATAAGCCATCTAATTCTTACGCTATATTGACAAGGGCGGTTTGGAGCTGTGAGTAGGCGTGGGATTTGTCACATATGGTTTAGGGGCCGACATATCTCTCCCTCAATGCCGTACCGGGAGGCAAGGTCGGTAGCAGAAAGCAGCGAAGGGCCAACTGCGTCCAAAAGCGATCGCACGGGCCGAAATCCCGGGATGACTCGTTTGGTACGACGCTCCAGCGCCGGTGTCTGGAGGTACTGCGTTTTTCTCTCTTGTTCAAACATCCGTCAGCGCATGCGCAAATGTTCTGGCTCTTCGATACCTAGCCTACCAAAAAAATTAACATGCTGGTTTTTTTTTTTTTTTTTTTTTTTACCAGCAATTGACATTTCAGTTGAAGGTAACGTAAGAACCGTGCGTGTCTGGTCTTGTCTCAGACAGAGGCGAGAGATGGTTTCATGCAGACTGGGACGCCTAAAATGCTCTGTTGTAAACATGGCGGTTCACGAGTGAAGTTGTCTCTCTGGCCTTTCTGTGGACGAATTCCAGGACCTACTGACACAATCTGGGCAAGTTTTGAAAGCTAAAACCTTCAATCGATGCGTTATTTTGCTGGTAGGACTGGGTGGCCCGACACTTATGAAAAAAACTATGAAATGAGAATCGGGAGTCTTCCCTTGTCATGGAATGGCAGAATTACCCAGAATTCTTTTTGGGCATGAGCGAGGCAACTTAAGAAGCACGAGACTGGCCCTCATCGAATGGCTGAAGCGCGGCCAGAGAAAATGATTTCTAGCCAGATACTCAGGAGTAGGCCTGGTGTGTGCTGTTAACGTAGATTTTGGATTTTTGAACATGCTTTTATCATAGAAAATTCGCGACAAAGTTGTGCTTTCATTTACGCTGTAATTCTCGTGTCAAAGAAACGGTATAATAATGTAAATAAGAGAATAACGATATTTATATTTGCAGATTACCTGTCCTCTTACTACGAAAGTCAAGCTCGACATCTCTATGCAATAAGCGCATTCAAAGTTTCCTCGTATTACTTGATAAAACTATGTGTTTTTTTTTTGTTTTTTTTTTGTTTTTGTTTTTTGAAAAAAGGGTTTTTCTGCTTATATGAAAAATACGTTTCTCTCCCGGCGTCCCCTTCTTATGCATGATCTTCGCGGAAATTACATTCTGTTCCTCAATAAACCTGGAACAACCAGTTAGGGTCTTAGTTCTCTTTTTTCTTACGTATCAGCTAAGTTGCGGAATGCGCTACTTGATTTTATCCGTACCTATGAGTTTACTGGTGTTAAAAGAGAATCCAGGGCCGCACTTTGTACAGCGGCTTTTCTTTTTAATGAATATATCTTTAAATATTATGTATTTAGTAGGTATCTGTATATGCTATGTATTTTAGCTGTAAATGTAATGTCTCGAAGATATTAGCTCCTGTAGTTATTCGGAAAAAGCTTATGACTGTATGTATGTTACCTTCAGGAAGGCGCATGCGCACACTTTGTAATCTGCGACTCCAGTGCTTACCATATGACAGATAAAATGACTTTCTCTTGAATATATAAGCCATCTAATTCTTACGCTATATTGACAAGGGCGGTTTGGAGCTGTGAGTAGGCGTGGGATTTGTCACATATGGTTTAGGGGCCGACATATCTCTCCCTCAATGCCGTACCGGGAGGCAAGGTCGGTAGCAGAAAGCAGCGAAGGGCCAACTGCGTCCAAAAGCGATCGCACGGGCCGAAATCCCGGGATGACTCGTTTGGTACGACGCTCCAGCGCCGGTGTCTGGAGGTACTGCGTTTTTCTCTCTTGTTCAAACATTCCGTCAGCGCATGCGCAAATGTTCTGGCTCTTCGATACCTAGCCTACCAAAAAAAATTAACATGCTGGTTTTTTTTTTTTTTTTTTTTTTTTGTACCAGCAATTGACATTTCAGTTGATTTTATAGGCATAAACGTAACGTAAAAGCCGTGCGTGTCTGGTCTTGTCTCAGACAGAGACCAGAGATGGTTTCATGCAGACTGGGACGTCTAAAACGCTCTGTTGTAAACATGGCGTTTCACGAGTAAAGTTGTCTGTCTGGCCTTCTGTGGACGAATTCCAGGACCTACTGACACAATCTGGGCAAGTTTTGAAAGCTAAAACCTTCAATCGATGCGTTATTTTGCTGGTAGGACTGGGTGGCCCGACACTTATGAAAAAAACTATGAAATGAGAATCGGGAGTCTTCCCTTGTCATGGAATGGCAGAATTACCCAGAATTCTTTTTGGGCATGAGCGAGGCAACTTAAGAAGCACGACACTGGCCCTCATGGAATGGCTGAAGCGCGGCCAGAGGAAATGATCTCTAGCCAGACACTCAGGAGTAGGCCTGGTGTGCGCTGTTAACGTAGATTTTGGATTTCTGAACAAGTTTTTATCACAGAAAATGCGCGACAAAGTTGTGCTTTCATTTCGCTGTAATTCTCGTGTCAAAGAAACGGTATAATAATGTAAATAAGAGAATAACGATATTTATATTTGCAGATTACCTGTCCTCTTACTACGAAAGTCAAGCTCGACATCTCTATGCAATAAGCGCATTCAAAATTTCCTCGTATTACTTGATAAAAGTGTTTTTTTTGTTTTTTTTTTTTCTTTTTTTTTTTTTTAAAAGGGTTTTTCTGCTTATATGAAAAATACGTTTTCTCTCCCGTCCCCTTCCTATGCATGATCTTCGCGGAAATTACATTCTGTTCCTCAATAAACCTGGAACAACCGGTATGGTCTTAGTTCTCTTTTTTCTTACGTAGCAGCTAAGTTGCGGAATGCGCTACTTGATTTTATCCGTACCTATGAGTTTACTGGTGTTAAAAGAGAATCCAGGGCCGCACTTTGTACAGCGGCTTTTCTTTTTAATGAATATATCTTTAAATATTATGTATTTAGTAGGTATCTGTATATGCTATGTATTTTAGCTAAATGTTATGTCTGGAAGATATTAGCTCCTGTAGTTATTCGGAAAAAGCTTATGACTGTATGTATGTATGTTACATCTAGGAGGGCGCATGCGTACACTTTGTAATCTGCGACTCCAGTGCTTACCATATGACAGATAAAATGACTTTTCTTTAAATATAAAGCCATCTAATTCTTACGCTATATTGACAAGGGCGGTTTGGAGCTGTGAGTAGGCGTGGGATTTGTCACATATGGTTTAGGGGCCGACATATCTCTCCCTCAATGCCGTACCGGGAGGCAAGGTCGGTAGCAGAAAGCAGCGAAGGGCCAACTGCGTCCAAAAGCGATCGCACGGGCCGAAATCCCGGGATGACTCGTTTGGTACGACGCTCCAGCGCCGGTGTCTGGAGGTACTGCGTTTTTCTCTCTTGTTCAAACATTCCGTCAGCGCATGCGCAAATGTTCTGGCTCTTCGATACCTATCCTACCAAAAAAAATTAACATTCTGGTTTTTTTTTTTTTTTTTTTTTGTACCAGCAATTGACATTTCAGTTGATTTTATAGGCATAAACGTAACGTAAGAACCGTGCGTGTCTGGTCTTGTCTCAGACAGAGGCGAGAGATGGTTTCATGCAGACTGGGACGCCTAAAATGCTCTGTTGTAAACATGGCGGTTCACGAGTGAAGTTCTCTCTGGCCTTTCTGTGGACGAATTCCAGGACCTACTGACACAATCTGGGCAAGTTTTGAAAGCTAAAACCTTCAATCGATGCGTTATTTTGCTGGTAGGACTGGGTGGCCCGACACTTATGAAAAAAACTATGAAATGAGAATCGGGAGTCTTCCCTTGTCATGGAATGGCAGAATTACCCAGAATTCTTTTTGGGCATGAGCGAGGCAACTTAAGAAGCACGAGACTGGCCCTCATCGAATGGCTGAAGCGCGGCCAGAGGAAATGATCTCTAGCCAGACACTCAGGAGTAGGCCTGGTGTGCGCTGTTAACGTAGATTTGGATTTCTGAACAAGTTTTTATCACAGAAAATTTGCGACAAAGTTGTGCTTTCATTTCGCTGTAATTCTCGTGTCAAAGAAACGGTATATAATGTAAATAAGAGAATAACGATATTTATATTTGCAGATTACCTGTCCTCTTACTACGAAAGTCAAGCTCGACATCTCTATGCAATAAGCGCATTCAAAATTTCCTCGTATTACTTGATAAGTATGTGGTTTTTTTGTTTTTTTTTTTTTTCTTTTTTTTTTTTTGTAAAAAAGGTTTTTCTGCTTATATGAAAAATACGTTTTCTCTCCCGTCCCCTTCTTATGCATGATCTTCGCGGAAATTACATTCTGTTCCTCAATAAACCTGGAACAAGTGTTTGGTCTGGTAGTTCTCTTTTTTCTTACGTAGCAGCTAAGTTGCGGAATGCGCTACTTGATTTTATCCGTACCTATGAGTTTACTGGTGTTAAAAGAGAATCCAGGGCCGCACTTTGTACAGCGGCTTTTCTTTTTAATGAATATATCTTTAAATATTATGTATTTAGTAGGTATCTGTATATGCTATGTATTTTAGCTGTAAATGTAATGTCTCGAAGATATTAGCTCCTGTAGTTTTTCGGAAAAAGCTTGACTGTGTGTATGTTACCTATAGGAGGGCGCATGCGCACACTTTGTAATTTGCGACTCCAGTGCTTACCATATGACAGATAAAATGACTTTCTTTTGAATATATAAGCCATCTAATTCTTACGCTATATTGACAAGGGCGGTTTGGAGCTGTGAGTAGGCGTGGGATTTGTCACATATGGTTTAGGGGCCGACATATCTCTCCCTCAATGCCGTACCGGGAGGCAAGGTCGGTAGCAGAAAGCAGCGAAGGGCCAACTGCGTCCAAAAGCGATCGCACGGGCCGAAATCCCGGATGACTTGTTTGGTACGACGCTCCAGCGCCGGTGTCTGGAGGTACTGCGTTTTTCTCTCTTGTTCAAACATTCCGTCAGCGCATGCGCAAATGTTCTGGCACTTCGATACCTAGCGTACCAAAAAAAATTCTTATGCTGGTTTTCTTTTGTTTTGTGTTTTGTTTTTGTTTTTTTGTACCAGCAATTGACATTTCAGTTGATTTTACAGGCATAAACGTAACCTAAGAACCGAGCGTGTCTGGTCTTGTCTCAGGCAGAGGCGAGAGATGGTTTCATGCAGACTGGGACACCTAAAATGCTCTCTCTGGCGGTTCACGAGTGAAGTTGTCTCTCTGGCCTTTCTGTGGACGAATTCCAGGACCTACTGACAAAATATGGGCAAGTTTTGAAAGCTAAAACCTTCAATCGATGCGTTATTTTGCTGGTAGGACTGGGTGGCCCGACACTTATGAAAAAACTATGAAATGAGAATCGGGAGTCTTCCCTTGTCATGGAATGGCAGAATTACCCAGAATTCTTTTTGGGCATGAGCGAGGCAACTTAAGAAGCACGAGACTGGCCCTCATCGAATGGCTGAAGCGCGGCCAGAGGAAATGATTTCTAGCCAGATACTCAGGAGTAGGCCTGGTGTGTGCTGTTAACGTAGATTTTGGATTTCTGAACATGTTTTTATCATAGAAAATTCGCGACAAAGTTGTGCTTTCATTTCGCTGTAATTCTCGTGTCAAAGAAACGGTATAATAATGTAAATAAGAGAATAACGATATTTATATTTGCAGATTACCTGTCCTCTTACTACGAAAGTCAAGCTCGACATCTCTATGCAATAAGCGCATTCAAAATTTCCTCGTATTACTTGATAAAACTATGTGGTTTTTTTTGGGTTTTATTTTTTTTTTTTTTTTTTTTTTTGAAAAAAGGGTTTTTCTGCTTATAAAAATACGTTTTCTCTCTCCCCTCCCCTTCTTATGCATGATCTTCGCGGAAATTACATTCTGTTCCTCAATAAACCTGGAACAACCAGTTATGGTCGGTTAGTTCTCTTTTTTTCTTACGTATCAGCTAAGTTGCGGAATGCGCTACCTGATTTTATCCGTACCTATGAGTTTACTGGTTTAAAAGAGATCCAGGGCCGCATTTTGTACAGCGGCTTTTCTTTTTAATGAATATATCTTTAAATATTATGTATTTAGTAGGTATCTGTATATGCTATGTATTTTAGCTGTAAATGTAATGTCTCGAAGATATTAGCTCCTGTAGTTATTCGGAAAAAGCTTATGACTGTATGTATGTTACCTTTAGCAGGGCGCATGCGCACACTTTGTAATCTGCGACTCCAGTGCTTACCATATGACAGATAAAATGACTTTTCTCTTGAATATATAAGCCATCTAATTCTTACGCTATATTGACAAGGGCGGTTTGGAGCTGTGAGTAGGCGTGGGATTTGTCACATATGGTTTAGGGGCCGACATATCTCTCCCTCAATGCCGTACCGGGAGGCAAGGTCGGTAGCAGAAAGCAGCGAAGGGCCAACTGCGTCCAAAAGCGATCGCACGGGCCGAAATCCCGGGATGACTCGTTTGGTACGACGCTCCAGCGCCGGTGTCTGGAGGTACTGCGTTTTTCTCTCTTGTTCAAACAAACATTCCGTCAGCGCATGCGCAAATGTTCTGGCTCTTCGATACCTACCTACCAAAAAAAATAACATGCTGTTTTTTTTTCTTTTTTTTTTTTGTACCAGCAATTGACATTTCAGTTGATTTTATAGGCATAAACGTAACGTAAGAACCGTGCGTGTCTGGTCTTGTCTCAGACAGAGGCGAGAGATGGTTTCATGCAGACTGGGACGCCTAAATGCTCTGTTGTAAACATGGCGGTTCACGAGTGAAGTTGTCTCTCTGGCCTTTCTGTGGACGAATTCCAGGACCTACTGACACAATCTGGGCAAGTTTTGAAAGCTAAAACCTTCAATCGATGCGTTATTTTGCTGGTAGGACTGGGTGGCCCGACACTTATGAAAAAAACTATGAAATGAGAATCGGGAGTCTTCCCTTGTCATGGAATGGCAGAATTACCCAGAATTCTTTTTGGGCATGAGCGAGGCAACTTAAGAAGCACGAGACTGGCCCTCATGGAATGGCTGAAGCGCGGCCAGAGGAAATGATTTCTAGCCAGATACTCAGGAGTAGGCCTTGGGTGCTGTTAACGTAGATTTTGGATTTCTGAACAAGTTTTTATCATAGAAAATTCGTGACAAAGTTGTGCTTTCATTTCGCTGTAATTCTCGTGTCAAAGAAAGGGTATAATAATGTAAATAAGAGAATAACGATATTTGTATTTGCAGATTATCTGTCCTCTTACTACGAAAGTCAAGCTCGACATCTCTATGCAATAAGCGCATTCAAAGTTTCCTCGTATTACTTGATAAAACTATGTGTTTTTGTTTTGTTTTTTTTTTGTTTTTGTTTTTTGAAAAAAGGGTTTTTTGTTTTGTTTCGTTTTTCTTATGCTCGAAAAATACGTTTTCTCTCCCGTCCCCTTCTTATCATGATCTTCGCGGAAATTACATTCTTTCTCATAACCTGGAACTGGTCTCATGGTTTAGTTCTCTTTTTCTTACGTATCAGCTAAGTTGCGGAATGCGCTACCTGATTTTATCCGTACCTATGAGTTTACTGGTTTTAAAAGAGAATCAGGGCCGCATTTTGTACAGCGGCTTTTCTTTTTAATGATATATCTTTAAATATTATGTATTTAGTAGGTAACTGTATATGCTATGTATTATAGCTGTAAATGAAATGACTCGAAGAAATTAGCTCCAGAAGTTAAACCGAAAAAGCTTATGACATTATTTATTTTACCTTAAGGAGGGCGCATGCGCACACTTTGTAATCTGCGACTCCAGTGCTTACCATATGACAGAGAAGTGACTTTTCTTTTTTATATATAACCTATCTAATTCTTACGCTATATTGACAAGGGCGGTTT
>NC_090890.1:107771-112771 GCF_036669925.1 Montipora capricornis
GAAAAAATGAACTAATAAGAAAGTATTATCGTTTACTCTAACACTTTAGTCTCCCTTCCACTGCTAGACACGCTTCTTAAACATCCTAAATCTAACCAAACGAATAATGATTTCCAAAGTGGGAATGTGAGCAATGGAACACTCACAAAACTGAATTTGTGCTAAAATGCAGAAACAGGTGTCTTGTATACGTTAAAAGGGAAACATCCTGGCTATTTATTTCAAAAGAAAGTTATTCCTTGACAGATAAGCAAACAATGGCTGAACACAAGTGAGCGGGACATGCAACCCGAGAGAAATGTCTTGTCCTCAGTAGCAGGGCTTTAAAATTACTGAAGCCCTTCACTTAATCAGCATAATTGATAGCAGGAGACCGCTGGCCAGAGCTAGTTTAACTGCACCTAAAAACATTTAGCGCCATTGACATAAATGAAATGAAATAGAACTTAAATTTAGTAAGTAATTCATGAAATGATTGCTCTAGTTTCTGACATTACATTAAAAAAGCCAACATTTGCCTACCTTAGTCTACTTCTTCTCTGTTTAACACCCTTCTCCCACATTTTAAATCTAGGAACAGTACAACATGAAGCATTTAATGACTGAATATTCATAACATGTAGGTGATTACAAAACGTGAGGGATGGCAAACTCCTAAACATTAAAGTGCCCATAACCCCAAAATATTATTTTCGTTAAAATGAATCGTTGCACCTGTTTGAAACGCATTGCGGCCACTTTTCCTTTTTCCAACAAATCCTGCCATTTTATAGGCTTCAAAAGTTGCGAAAATCCAAGCATATTTTGTTCACGACCGAGTCAGAAGGGGATCTGGTCTATTCCTGATTTGATGCACAATCTACTTTGCATGCATTTTTACAAAGAGTTAATGCAATGTAAATCAGTTTGTGACGTCAAATCAGGAATAGACCCACTCCCCTTCTGACTTGGTCGTGAACAAATGATGCTTGGATTTTTGCAACTTTCGAAGCCTATAAAATGCCTAGATTTGTTAGAAAAATGAAGAAAATGCATTATTATTGTGCTTTCTCAATTTCATTAATAATTAATAAGCCAAAAACAAAAGAAATCACTACCGTGAAGCAGCGTTCCAGTTAATTTTTTTTACAAGGGGTCATGCGATTTTTCAGGGGGATCGCACAAAGTAGGTCTACCTGGCTAACCGCAGCTGCAGCACTACATAAAGCTAAGGGAATGGGGGTTGTTGGTAAAAGGATTGACTTTCGGGAGTCTAAAAATGTTTGACATTTGATACCTCAGAATGCTTTCTGGTACTATGGGCCATGTTTAATACAGTTTGTATACATTCTGAAAAATACGTAGCAAAAATGAACAACCAAATGTGGCGTTTGTGTTTACATCAAACACTAGCAGCTTATTTTTGCATGCAACAGTTCGGACTGCAGTGTTAACTAGTCAGAATCCACTCCACTGTAATCTGAGTCATCTAAGTCCTTTGGAAGTGCAAACGCACTTTCTGCTTCAGTTAACCGATGTAAATCAACATTCACAGGAGCCCGTTCTTCAAACTGCATATGTTCTTCAACAATTGCCTCCTCTGCTTGCTCACCCGCCCTCCGCTCAGGTTCACTGTCGAGATCTTCAATCAGATTGGCTTGCACTCCTTGATCTCTTACTAAGACTGACTTCCACTTCCAAGGTAGCTTGCGACATGGTTTTGCTGCAACCCACATTTCTTTAGCTTTGTTTATCACTTCTAAGGCTTCTCGAGTGCCAGGTTCTGGCCCATTGATGGACACTTCTAAGTGTGCATTTAGCATCTTCTGGCTGAGCCTGTTTCTGGACTTTGTTTTGATCCTCTTGAGGACGCTTGCTCCTCGTTCAGGCCAGGTGTTGGTAATAGGTGCACTGTGAATGACATCTGCCAGTTTTGTAATGACCGGGAAAAAGTTCTCGTGTGTAACGCTCCGAAATAAACTTGGTTAGCGTCCAGTCAATTGGTGTTTGTGTACTGCTCCCATCTTTCACATCTTTAGGCATCATCGCCTTCATTGTTAGCAGGTTGTGCTTGAAGTATCGCCAATCTTTGAGTTGTTGGCATGCTTCTTTATCCTTAGGATAAAAATGAGTGGCAATCTTCTTCACTTCATCCTCCCCATAAAATTTGAATTCCGGTGAGTCAACTGCAGGTACAGTAAGGGGATTGAACACGTGAAAGGCTTCTAGAATTCCGAGGGCACCTGAAAACCTGTCATCAATGTTCTCAGCCAATGATTTTGTGTACTTGTTAAAATTCCACTGAGGAACGCCTTCTCGGCATCTGTAACTGTAAGCTCCGCTTGGGCAAACTTTCCACCTGCTGCCAAGTCTTTGGTTAGATCATCTACAGGGCCCACCAGGTCAGTTAGCCTTGTTTTAGTGGCCTGAATGGACGGTTTAAGTACACCAGAGCTTAGGATATTTGTTTGGAAAAGTTTGCTTAAGTTGCCCATTACAGGCAAGGCTGTGTGAAAAATGTATTTACTAAAAACTAGCGCATTAATAACATTCTCTAGCGTCTTTACATCGAGAAGATGTTTCACTCTGTTAATCTGAACTAAGCTTGCAATGCAAGAGGATACAGTAATTGTAATGTGTTCGTCGAAACTTAGGGTAGAGTCCACAACTAATCCAAGGTCTTTGGCCGAAGGGACGGGAGCCAGTTCTTTCCCGAATAGAACAAGTTTCGTACTCGCTGTAACATTTGCCGTGTGCCAACCACAAGGACCTTCGTCTTTGTTGGATTTATCAAAAGACTGTTCTGACTACACCAAAATGCTACTCTTTTAAGATCGTCATTTACCTGTGTAGCCACATCAAGAGAATCTTTATCTTGAAAGGATAGAAACAATTTCGAGTCATCAACGTACGATTCCAATGTACAAGATTCAGGTACGGTGGGTAAATCATTGATATATATATTAAATAAAGCAGGGCCTAAAATTGAACCTTGAGGTACTCCATGAGATAGACTGCACAAGGTAGAGTGTTCGCTGCCGATGCGGACATATTGTCGCCGATCTTTCAAGTAGCTACGAAACCAGTCTAATGCAAAACTTGAGACACCAAGAGATTTGAGTTTTGATAAAAGCTTATTGTGGTCTATACTGTCGAATGCTTTGGAAAAATCTAACAGAACAACAATACTACTATTATTGCGCCGAATCAATTTTCGTTGTTGCTCCAGTAAGTGTTTGACTAAAGGAGAAAAGAACGGAGGGTCCCTATTGGACACTCGCACTGATATACTTGGAAAACACTCATCAAACATGGAAAAAACAATGAAAACATGAAAAACAATTTCATGCTTTCTATATCGGAAAAAAATGCATTTTTAAGATTGAATTTACACATATCTTAAATAAAGCTCTTTTTAGTATTTTGAAGTATGTATCAAACATGTTCGCTTTTCAAAGCGTTTTCTTGAGATTGTTCCCAAACAATTCTTATACACACTCACACGCACCTTTTAGCCTGTCGTGTACCTTGTCCATTTTATTAGATCTCGCATACCAACATTTTAAGTGCCAAAAACGTCAAAACAAATCCAATAAAAGTTGAGCTCGTTTGGAAGAATTATAGGAAATAAAGGATATTTCTTCATCAATGAAAAGGCACTTAAAATCGTAAAGGGGAATGTGTTCTCACTAGAAATCAGGTAAGGATGTGTTTTGTCAGAGCCTACTTATGTACACCAAAGGCCTTGAGGTATGGATAATATACCAAGGGCTCTGAGGTAGGGATGTTATACCAAGGGCTCTGAGGTATGGATGTTGTACCAAAGTCTCTGCGGTATGGACGTTATACAAAGGGCTCCGAGGTATGGATGTTATACCAAAGGCTCTGAGGTATGGATCGTATACCAAAGTCTCTGAACTATGCATGAATGTTATATGAAGAGCTGTGAGCTATGGATTTCAACGATGGTTAATGTATCTGAAATAAAAATACGTAATATAATTATAGTTGCAAAATTACATATTTTTTAACCATTAAAATTTGGTTATAAGCCAGTTATGCACAAAAAGGATCCCATTTTGACAAGGTTTGGTTTCTTTCTGATTCCCTACCCATTCCCTCTTTTTTAATTAAAATATACATAACCAACGAAAATTTTAAACTGATATTGGTCTTGCGAATTTAAAGTTCTTTAGCGTGTATATTGCAAACATTCAGAGAAATCAAGCTTAAGAATATATGGCCCTGACGAAGAGCTTATGGTGATAACTTCACTTGACCTTCATCAACTCCTTGATGAACCCGACTTTTGTTTTTCCCTTCCCCCACCGACGCAGCACTAAAATATGGATCAGCCTAGATATGACTTAGAGGCATCGTTACGCAAAAATATTTTTCACATTTTTATATTCAGTTAATCTGACTATATCAGAACCAAAAACATATTTAAGGCATTTTTTGTACAAGAAAAAGTGCAACGTTCTATTTAGTTATAAGTGCTTTTATTCTCCATGTCCATTTTCTCTTTAAATGACCGTATTTCTTGTAAGACCTTCTCTCTGCAGGCTGGCTTTGCTTCTGTAAAAGCCAGTGTAGTCGGGTAACCTGTCACAAAACAGTTAAAGTTTAGTGTGCTAAATCAATTGTTGGGGAGCAGGGCTGATGCAGTGCTGGTGAGAGCACTCACCTTTCATCAGTGTGGCACGGGATCGATTCCCGGATTCGAAGCCATATGAGGGTTGAGTTTATTGGTTCTCTACTCTGCTCTGAGAGGTTTTTCTCCGGGTACTCCGAGTTTTCCTTATCCTCAAAACCACTGAACGTTTGATTTGATTTTTCTGATTTCAGTTGATTTGTAGTCTCCCGAATTAGTAGAGCACTCGTGCTCGGCTAAATTACCTTGAGACTTTAATAAAGTGATTATTATTATGATGATTACCATCTGAGAGTTGTTTAAAATAAAATAAAAGAATACGTACATGCGTTTGTTATTAACGCTAACCGCCTAACTACAGGAGAAA
>NC_090890.1:127771-130271 GCF_036669925.1 Montipora capricornis
TTCTGCAGTTGAGGGGCTAGATAAGGGGGTCTCATTTATGACTGAAATCAATTCAAATGTTGACAAAAAGATCAGCAGAACTAAAACAAAATGTCTGCTACCATCAAGTCCATTTGTGTGATCAAATTTCTTAAAATGCAGATGGTGACACTTTCATGGTATGTAATATTTTTATCCCATGTCATAGATAATACAGCCAATCAGAAAGCTAGAAACTTGTTGCATATTCCGCGGTATGCAATGGGTAGTATTCCACAAGTAAATCCTGGCCTTCCTTGTAACATACTGTACAAAGGCTTCTATACATTTAATGAGCAGTACCTGTTTATAGATTATAAATTTTTTTAAATCAAAATTATGTACTTTCACGAAACGTTGCCATTCGGTTGAACATTTTTTTAACTTAATTTATTTGCTGTTTTAAGCATTGAAGATTTTCGTTTTGTGCTAATGCAATGAGTGGCATGGGATAAATTAGTTATGAAAAACTTTCTTGTGGTATACAGTGAATATCCTACGTGTGACTTAATTTTGCTTTGTCTATACACACTTGCCTAAAGGCTCATGTGTTTACTAAGAAAAATCAAGTCACTCATGGGATATTTCACGGTATACAACTAAAAAGTATTGTATAAATCATATGTAATGCTTTACAAGTACGTCCTGACTAGCTGAACTACTCTAATTGAAACAACACCAATTAATGAAAGGTTAGAGCAGTTTTCAGACGACTGTTGAAAGTAATTATGTCTTTGCAATCGCTATGTTTAGTGATTGGCTTAAAGGACTCGCACCAGATTTTCAACCAATGAAGAGCAAAGCCAAAACCAATCACACCTTGTATGCATGATTTTTCTCATGCGTCGAGCGAGGTACAGGTAATTGCTTAGGAATTGTGATTGGTTCATGGCGCTATTTGTTCCTGTTGTGATTGGTCGGAGTTACTGCTTTGGTTTGGTTTTTTTTTCAACAGTCATTTGAAAATCAAAGCAAGCTTAAGGTCATCTCCAGCCTCCAGCTCCCAACCATTCAATCAACAGTGGCATTTCTAATAATATTTCTTATGGTATTTTTGCATTACTTTATTCATATTATATATATTGATTAAAAAAATTTAAAAATCAAAACCTATGATTCTTTGAGGCAATACATCCCATGCCGAGAAAGGACCAGTACCACAGTAATATAATTTTATAACTACCTTGGACTAGACGGAGCAGTTCCCCAGGTACATCATCCAAGGGGATACTGACACAGTGTCTAAAGACACTTTTGCCAAAAACATCTTTTCCTTTTGAAATTTTAAAATAGCTGACCTCAGAATCGGGGCTTAGGAAATGTAGTCTGCCCTTGGTTGCATTCGGCAGTTTCTTTAACTCCTTTAAAATATATTGCCCTTCGATTTTTTGCTTTAAAAAGGTTACTGCCACATCATGTGCAATGGCCAAGCAACTCTTTCCACTGACATTGGTGGTTTTAAAAGCTGTGGCAGCCTGAAACAAAACAAGGAAACTTGGCCCATGGAAACAGACACATTTTAAGTAATTATTTATTAAGTTTGGAAGATTTAAAGTAATAATGGCATTTTTGCAACTTGACTAAAATTTCTAATCAACTGTAACTTCTTCTCCTTCTATACATAAGAAGCAAGAATTGCTTAATTAGGGTTAGTCAAGTTTATGATGTCTTCACTCCCCTAATTTGCATGTTACCAATTTTTGAAGTTTTAATGTCTTTGAAACTAATACAAATAAAACTTTGAAAACCAAATACGCTATTTTCATTCTTCAGTGTAATTCACCATGATATCTGTAAAATTGTAAAGGATGAAAATTTGATCACAGTAGCACTTTAAGGGGGTTTTGAACCCAACCATTGGTGTGATTTAAGGCCAGAGGTAAACCTACAAAATTTCTAATCTCAGAATCAAAGTAAAATGTCTGAATTTTGTGCGTCTCTGCTTTAGATACTTTTGGTTAAATATACTACCATTTCCCTTCATGTTTTGGTGGAAGCTGAGACGTGAGGGAAAAGCCAACCAAACGTAACACAGAAGAGAGAGAATCCCCAAAGCAATGGGAACAGGCCAATAATATGCAATGCAAAGAGAGTTATTTCATACTGAAATGGGATCTTGTAACTATCTGTTCAAACCTTTGTTATTATTAATAAGTCAACTCTCCTAAATTAATGTAATAATTATATAAATCTCTAAATCAGTTTACATCATAACTAGTTTTAAATACCTCCTTTTTTGAAAGCGGTTGCTTAAGGTCTTTTAAAATTTCCCAAACCGATTTTGGGATGCAGCATGCTGATTGCTGCAAAGCAGAACTGGAGTCCTGCACCCCACTGAAAAGCCTCACGATAAATGGGGCAATTTTGGACTCCAAATATTCCCAAATATCTGGGACATCCTCCTCCATGCCAGCCACTTTCATCACCTAATGCAGAAATTAACACACACAGAAAGAAAAGACACATGTATACTATAAGTCCT